>NC_083573.1:91085175-91385175 GCF_027579695.1 Neoarius graeffei
CTTCAAGCAAGTCCAGTTGCCCATTTCTACCACCCACAGTTTGCTTATTATGATCAGTGTTAAAGATGTAATCTTTTTCTTTCTTTTCGAAAGCTGAAAGTATACAATAGGCGTGTCGCCACTACTACCTAAGCTTGCATGATGGCCGTTGACTCGCCAGGAGTTCATCTGCCGTTTGACAGGTCTTGTTTTTTGTCCTGCTGGATGACATGCCGCCCCCCTCACCAGCATACACGAGTGGGCTGTTTTAGACGCAGACCACCCGTACATGTGGCAGGTGGTACTGGGTTACAATGTTACCAGTAGCAGAGATGGCAATCCCTGACCTGTCCTACGTCGGGTTCAAACTTCCACTGGTCTACCCATGGCACCTTGGAAGAGATACGGTATACGGGAACTTGCCACCAGTCACAAGGAGACTCAAATCAAGAAGGGCACCGTTTTAGAAACAAGGGGGAAGTGATCTCCCACCTTCCCCTCTGGAGCCCAGAGCACCACCTGGTGAGGTCAAGAAAGTTAACCTACTGGTGAACTACTGGTTAACCTACTCTCAAGGGGCACTGGAATCTGCAGAAGAACATTAGGTAATTTATTTTGGCCGAGGCCGAAGGGTGAGGAAAGATTTAAAGTGGCACTGGTTCAGGAACCATTTAATCCACTCCCCTTTCTGAATTGTTTGAGCTAATACCCATCTCCATAGCTAGTATGCATCATCTTATTTCAATACATTTTTTCCTAATGTGGAGCATCCTAACCATGTGTTAGTCTATTTACAAACTGCTCCGCAGCCAGTTCAGAAAAGTCATGTGAGGTTATGTGCAGCCAGAGGCCGTGACCACGGAGCCCCACAAATATGGCGGATCGCACAGATCGAATGAATACTCCTAAATCAAAAAAAAAAAAGATTTTAAGGAAGTTTCTGACATTGTCAGAGGCAAAACGCACCAGAAAAGACAGAGGGGGGAAAAACATGGCTGACAAGCTGAGTAAATATCGCTGGCCATCTTTCCCGATGGAGGGACGAAAAGGCAAAAACAAATATGGCACCTTATGCCAACTTTGCCAAGATGCTGCTGGACAGATGAGTGGCAAAACAGTTTGTACTCTGAAAAACATCAACTTTTATCCAGGTTAGAACTGACATATTCCAAATCTAAACACACCTGTGAGCTCGAAGGGTCTCGAACGCTCGCTTCTGTGTCGGAGGCTGCCAGTTCCACAATGTTTCTTGCGACCTCACTCATTATAATATTATAATGATGATAAACTTCAGCCAAGCGCACAGTGTTTTTCCAGTTCATTCTCTTTCACAGGCATGAGGCAGCAGGCAATGTAGTGTGTGATTCAAGTACCAAGGAGTTATTCTAGCTCCACAGGGTACTATTCATCTTTTTAATACAGTGGATATAAAAAGTGTACACACCCCATTAAAATATTTTTTTTTACATCAGAAAAACCTGAGACCACGATAAATGATTTCAAAACTTTTTCCACCTTTAATATGACCTATAACCTGTACAATTCAATTGACAAACAAATCTGTTTGGTGGAAAAACATAAAAAATGTACAATAAGCTGGTTGCATAAGTGTGCACACCCTTAAACTAATACTTTGCTGAAGCACCTTTTTATTAAAAGCATCATGTTTTGGGGTTGTTTTTTTTTCAGCTGGAACGGGGGCTTTAATCAAGGTGGAGGGAACTATGAACAGTTCTAAATACCAGTCAATTTTGGCCCAAAACCTTCAGGTGTCTGTTAGAAAGCTGAAGATGAGGAGGAATTTCATCTTTCAGCATGTCAATGACCCCAAGCATACATCAAAATCAACAAAAGAATGGTTTCACCAGAAGAAAAAAGTTTTTAATTTAATAATAAGTCGGTCTTTTTGGGTCGGAGTCTATCAGCCTGTCACATCTAGACTTGGCAATATTTGCCCACTCTTCCTTGCAAAAACGCTCCAGATCTGTCAGATTGCGAGGGCGTCTCTTGTGCACAGCCCTCTTCAGGTCACCCCACAGATTTTCAACTGGATTTAGGTCTGGGCTCTGGCTGGGCCATTCCAGAACTTTAATTTTCTTCTGGTGAAACCATTCTTTTGTTGATTTTGATGTATGCTTGGGGTCATTGACATGCTGAAAGATGAAATTCCTCCTCATCTTCAGCTTTCTAACAGACACCTAAAGGTTTTGGGCCAAAATTGACTGGTATTTAGAACTGTTCATAATTCCCTCCACCTTGACTAAAGCCCCCGTTCCAGCTGAAAAAAAACAACCCCAAAACATGATGCTGCCACCACCATGCTTCACCGTGGCTATGGTGTTCTTTTTGTGCCAAACATACCTTTTGGAATTGTGGCCAAAACGTTCAACCTTGGTTTCGTCAGACCATAACACATTTTCACACATGCTTTTGGGAGAGTTGATGTATTTTTTTTTGCAAAGTTTAGCCAGGCCTGGATGTTTTTCTTTGACCCTACCTCATAGTCCAGACATATGGAGAATACAGGAGATTGTTATCACACGTAGTACACAACCAGTACTTGCCAGAAATTCCTGCAGCTCCTTCAGTGTTGCTGTCGGCCTCTTGGCAGACTCCCTGACCAGTTCTTGTCTTTTCATCAATTTTGGAGGGACGTCCAGTTCTCGGTAATGTCACTGTTGTCCCATATTTTCTCCACTTCTTGATGACTGTCTTCACTGTGCTCCATGGTATATCTAATGCTGTGGAAATGTTTTTGTCCCCTTCTCCTGACTGATACCTTTCATGCTTTGTAAGCTCTCTGTGAACGCTGGCTTTTGCTGGAGGATGCAACTGAGTAAATGTCTAAACTTTATTTGGGGTTAATCAGTGTCATTTTAATTGATGGCAGGTGTGAACCCAAAAAGACTGAATGCTGTAATTAAATCAAAAGGCGCTTCAACAAAGTATTAGTTTAGGGGTGTGCACACTTATGCAACCAGCTTATTGTACGTTTTTTATTTTTGTTTTTTTTTCCCCCAAAACAGATTTTGTCTGTCAGTTGAATTGTACAGGTTATAGGTCACATTAAAAGGTGGGAAAAGTTTTGAAATTATTTATCGTGGTCTCATTTTTTTACATCAGAAAAACCGATCATTTTAACAGGATGTGTACACTTTTTTTTATATATATTGACTGTACATCGACCTGTGTCACTTTAACCAAGCACTGTGTCTGTATATAAACTGATCAGATATGAACCAATTTAAAAGTAGAGAAGGGAAACTTTACGCTGCTCGCAGTGCGAGCGGCCATGTTGATTTGACATCACTCTGTAACAGGTAAGGAACTGGTAGTTGACTTTTGCAGTTCTATGTGATGAATTACAAATTGAACCCTCATCTCAAATGCAACATAATAAAGATCAAAGATAAGCATTCCACATCTAAGTGCACAGTGTAGACGAATAGTGACATGGATCAAAGTTAAATAACTCAGACGAATCTTCAAACACTTCAGCAAGCAGGTGAAGGTGTACTTTATTGTTTAAGCACATTATAGTCACACATCCACACACCAAACCGTGTTCGAGAGATTGCACTGGACTCATAGAGAAGGTACAGCATTTGGATACTAGCAAGTGGATCTACAGCAGAGCTCCGCCTTAACAGACAGTAACATCGAGTTAACACAGCAGAGGGGAGTCTCAGTGGACACTGGCTTACATCATGGGCACGCACTAAAACACGAGGAATTGACCAATCTCGTGCTAAACGGACTTCATACAGCACATTCAGGACACGACCTGGGAGAAATGAGCGGGTTTTAACGACGTGATGAAAAGCTGATGGCTCACGATGATGAACAGAAGCATCTGTCTCAGCACGTTACACACAACAGGGACCCTGCTGCGACTTTTGACCCTGCTGCGACTTCAGATGGCGGCGGTGACATCACTCTCTTTGCCTCGGCTGCGCATGACGTGTTCCAGCTGGCCTGAGTCGGACACGTCGTAGCTCGTCTTGTACTTGGCCAAGATCTTCATCAGAGGACGAAGCTTCAGCCACCACTGCTCCTTAGGAATCCTGTGACTGCGCACACACATACACATTTATTCATACCTGGGGCAATTAAGACTCTCCAATCCACACAGATATTCATCATTCAGCTGGTACAGTCTCCTCCAGAATAATTATTTCTATTTTCTTAGAATAAAATCTTCAATTAAAAGGTTAGGTTTTTTTCCCCATATTTTCAGCATGAGATTAAGCCAATTAAAATACAAAAACATTTTTCATTTCATAAAAACTTTTATCTTTACCAGTCATTACCATTTTTTGCCTTTGATTATGTTTTATGAAAACTGGAACTGTGAAATACGGTACGTTCTCAAAACCCTCTAATGCGAAGTCTCCTGCTTTTCCAGATGGATAAAAATATTTTAAAAACACAAGTTGTTAAATGTATACTGGAAAAAAAAATCCCTCAGGAGACAGGAAGAACATAATTCACTGAGTGACTAAAATACATCACTCTAACAGCATTAAAAGGTCCCCGACAGCACTGAGGCTCGTACAAACCAGTGTCTCACACACACCATCATGTCACAGTCACTGCTATACTAAGAATGATCCACCATCTGAATCATTTCTGAAGAGTTTTGGTCTGTTTCCACTGAAGTATAATAAAAAGGGGGCTGAAAAACCTGTCTATCAATGGTACAACCTACAAAGCGACTGACGTGGTAGATAAAACGGCTGCAGAAGCCATGCTGTGACACGGAAAGCATTTCAGAGAGCATGTACAGGCATACGTCACGTCAAGGAACACGGGTCAGTTAGCCAAAATGTTTACAGGTAAACAAGAGTGCTCTGAGAGCACAATATCCCCCGCTGGCAGCTCGGCCATAACTCTGGTAAAATGCGACTGAATTGAGCGAAATTACAATATGCGTATTATTGACACAAAGAATCCTGTCCAGTTTCGTGAAATTCCTCCAAAAATTGTAAGAGGAGTTGATTTCAGAAGGTGAGTACCCTTACTGGGATGGACAGACAGACAGACAGACATCACCACGATGGGGATAATAAAAATTGTGAGGGAAGTTGATTTCAGAAAGCGAGCACACCTTAATGAAATTGCCAAAGTACAAGTTTGTTAATAATCAAGGGCAGAACTCTGGGAAAATCTGCCCAAATGTTCCCACTTGGACAAATTATTAAGAATAACTCAATAAACTTCCATAGCTATGCAGATGACACTCAGCTTTACTTAGCTATGTCACCTAATGACTATGCCCCTCTTGAGTCTCTTCATAGATGCATTGACCAAATTAACAAATGGATGTCTCACAATTTTCTTCAGCTGAACACAGATAAAACTGAAGTAATTATATTTGGCAAAAAGGAGGAAAGGCTTAGGATTGCCACTGTTCTTGAAACTAAGGGGCTTAAACCAAAGGATACTGTCAAAACCTTGGTGTCCTTATCGACAGTGAACTTAACTTCAACGGTCATATGAAAGTGGTAAAAACGTCTGCATTCTATCACCTAAAAAACATTTCTAAACTCAGGGGTCTCATGTCAAAGCATGATCTAGAAAAACTTATTCATGCTTTCATCTCCAGTAGGGTTGATTACTGCAATAGCCTTTTCACAGGTCTTCCAAAAAAGACCATCAAAGAGCTTCAACTAATCCAAAATGCAGCACCAAGGGTTCTTACAAGAACAAAAAGGGTAGTCCATATCACTCCAATCCTAAGGTCTCTGCACTGGCTCCCAGTGAGCTATAGAATTGACTTTTAAGGCATCTCATCTCATCTCATTATCTCTAGCCGCTTTATCCTGTTCTACAGGGTCGCAGGCAAGCTGGAGCCTATCCCAGCTGACTACAGGCGAAAGGCGGAGTACACCCTGGACAAGTCGCCAGGTCATCACAGGGCTGACACATAGACACAGACAACCATTCACACTCACATTCACACCTACGGTCAATTTAGAGTCACCAGTTAACCTAACCTGCATGTCTTTGGACTGTGGGGGAAACCGGAGCACCCGGAGGAAACCCACGCGGACACGGGGAGAACATGCAAACTCCACACAGAAAGGCCCTCGCCGGCCACGGGGCTCGAACCCAGACCTTCTTGCTGTGAGGCGACAGCGCTAACCACTACACCACCGTGCCGCCCACTTTAAGGCATTACTTCTTCTATTTAAAACATTAAATGGGATGGGACCCAGCTACCTACTGGATATGTTTCAGTTATATGCACCAAATAGGTCTCTAAGATCACAGGAGAAAAACTTGCTAGTAATACCAGCTGTCAAAACGAAGTGTGGTGAAGCAGCCTTTAGTTGCTATGCTGCTAAGCTTTGGAATCAACTTCCAGATGAGATCAAAAATGCTCCTACTGTTGTTAGTTTTAAATCCAGGCTCAAGACAAAGCTGTTTTCAGATGCTTTCACTTGATTAATTTTTACCTAAAGTGTAATTAATTTCCTTTAACATAATTTCTTTTAATTTTGGATTTTAATGATTTCACTTTTACTTTAATTCTTTGTTACTGTTATGCTTTTATTTTTTGTGAAGCACATTGAATTGCCTGTGTGTATGAAATGCGCTATACAAATAAACTTGCCTTGCCAAATTAAACAAAATTTCAATATGCGTATAACCGTCATATAACAAAGCCTTCTGCCAAGTTTGGTGAAATTCCTCCACAACTTGCAAGAGGAATCGATTTCAGAAGAACGTACACCCTTATGAAATTGTCAAAGTTATTTAATCAAGGCTCAAAACTCTGGGAAAATTTTCACAAATGAAATTAAAATCGCGATATGCGTATTACCGTCATATAACAAGGTCTTTTGCCAAGCTTCGAGAAATCTGTCCAAAAATTGAGAGAGGAGTTGATGTGAGAACGCGAGTGCACCTTCATGAAATCGTGAAAGTAGAAGGTTGTTAATCAAGGGCTGCAACTCTGGGAAAATGCGACCGAATTGAACAAAATAACATGCGTACTACCGACATATAACAAGGCCTTTGAAAAAAGAAGGAATCCAAGGCACTCTTCGTATCCAAGTATATAAAAAAAGCCTTTATTTTACATGGCTATTTCATACAGAGAACATGACCTGAGCAGCAACCCACGCGTAGCAAGAGGAATCGATTTCAGAAGAACGTACACCCTCATGAAATTGTCAAAGTACAAGTTATTTAATCAAGGGCCAAAAGTCGGGGAAATTTTTCACAAATGAAATTAAAATCGCGATATGCGTATTACCGTCATATAACAAGGCCTTTGGCCAAGCTTCGAGAAATCTGTCCAAAAATTGTGAGAGGAGTTGATGTCAGAAGGAAAACACCCTCATGAAATTGTCAAAGTATAATTTTGTTAATCAAGGGCTGTAACTCTGGTAAAATGCGACTGAATTGAACAAAATTACAATATGCGTATTACCGACATATAACAAAGAATCCTGCCAAGTTTCATGAAATTCCTCCGAGAGAGGAGTTGATTTCAGAAGGTGAGCACCCTTCCTGGGACGGACGGACGGACGGACATCGCCACGACATAATCCCCCTTCGGGCCTTTCAGCCAGCTGGAGATAAAAATTAGGACTGTCAAAGTTAACGCAAATTCCTTTTAATGCCACTAATTTTTTTTGACACGCGATTAAACGCATGTACGTTATGCGCCCCTACCCTGTAGTTTGGGAAATCAGGAAGTGATGTAGCGCAAGTAGTGTAGTGAATAACTGGTCAGTACAAGTCGTGATTTGTACACAATCAACTTATATTGTTGCATTCTGACTGTTTAGATAAAATGTGTGTATTTTTATACGCTTTTGATGGTCCAGAGGGAAGAAAAGACGACGTGTTAAGGTCCAGGTGCATGTGAGACTACACACTGGAGTGAGAGAGTTTGTTTTATTCTGAGAAATGTGCAAGTGTGTTTAACTGCAGTTTTTGCTCATGAATGCTCTGTACATTTCCCAGGGAGTTTTGCATTTTACTGGAAAACATCTTCATGAGCTGTGCGGCTTAACAAATGGATTTATTTGGGTTTTGTATTTTTATTTTCTTTATTGGGCGGCACAGTGGTGTAGTGGTTAGCGCTGTCGCCTCACAGCAAGAAGGTCTGGGTTCGAGCCCCGTGGCCGGCGAGGGCCTTTCTGTGCGGAGTTTGCATGTTCTCCCCGTGTCCGCGTGGGTTTCCTCCGGGTGCTCCGGTTTCCCCCACAGTCCAAAGACATGCAGGTTAGGTTAACTGGTGACTCTACATTTGCATAAAGCAAGCAGATCTGTCCACGCCCACTGCACAAGAAGTTGAAAAATATCCCTTTAAGGTACATTTAGAACACATTTTACAAATGTGTGATTAATTAGCAATTAATCACGAGTACACTATGGACAATAATGTGATTAATCGCAATTAAATATTTTAATCAATTGGCAGCCCTAATAAAAATAAAATGTGAGCTCTTAAAGGAGAACTGAAGTCATTTTTAAACTTGCTTTATTTCTTAATTAACGTGTAATTCAATTACGTTTTCGGTTTTAGTAACCTTGTATCGTGACTCGTATCGGGAACTAATTGCAATTAAATATTATACTTATCGGCCTATTCGGTTTTTAGCCGTGTTGAATTTAGTTCGTTTGGTCCACATCAGGCGTCGCTTATC
The DNA here is from genome assembly GCF_027579695.1 of Neoarius graeffei. NCBI lineage: Eukaryota > Metazoa > Chordata > Actinopteri > Siluriformes > Ariidae > Neoarius > Neoarius graeffei. The sequence goes on from NC_083573.1 coordinate 91,093,818, forward strand.
CGCGTGATCTTCACGAGACTTGTGCGAGACTTCGAAACATCAAGTGTCAGCCAGGTGTCAGTGCCGCCATTTTGAAAACTGTTTTCCAAACGAAGTATTGCACAAAAACGAGTTTAAATGATGATTACTGCCTACTTTTTTCCAAACTTTCCTGATTGCTATCAAAACAAACAAAACTTCCAGCTTGATTACATCAGCATTCGAAAGAGGGCGCGCGCGTCTCTTGATGACGCTGGCAGATGTTGGTCACTTTGATTTCCGCTGTACGTTTTACTTCCGTCCTACGATGTCTCGCACAGGTCTCAACGAATCTCGTTTACGGCCATTGCTTTGACATATGGACTGATATATTACAGAGCATATTTCAAACACTCATAACTTGCTATAGCAGCGACAAAATAGCGATCAAAAACGCATTCCTAATGAGAAATAGAATTTTGATAAAAATACCTTCAGTTCTCCTTTAAGCATTCAACTCTATAGAAATGTTGGCAGAATTATTCAACTTTTTTTTTGGTTAAATTTCTCATATTTCCAATACACTTTTTTTTTTTTTTAACCCATTGTTACCAAGGATAACAATAATTCTGGAGCCGATGATAGATTCTTTCCTTTAAATATGTAAATATTATGAAAAGTTGAACTGTGAAATTTGTTCTGACGGCCTTACTGGAAAAAGGATAAAATGATCAATGTTTTACACACAGCAAATGGACACAGCGTTCATGAATCATCATGTTGACTGTAGAAATCTACAACTGTGGCTCTGAATGCAGAAACCAGCGACACTATTTTATCAGATGATCCCTGTAAGGCTGTGTTCAGGGTCGTGTGGGAGGAGAATCAACGTCATACGTACACAAAGTCCGTCTCATCCTTCAGCTGAACCACGGGCTGGAAGATGAGGTTGCGGCGACGCATCCCCAACAAACAGGCCGAGTCCTCGGTGTTGGCAAACACTCTCCCTGAAGAGGACACACACACAGATGAGTGAAGCATTACAGCTCTCTGGAGTGATTTCTATCTTAAATGTGAAGGACGGCTTGACATCCACGGTAACCTGATTTATATTAGTATTGCTGAATTCTCAATTCTGATTGGTCAGTGTCTTTTTTTTTTTTTTTTTTTTTATAGCAGCCATGACTGTACTTCTTGCTAGAATTCAAATCACAGGTTTATAACTCAATGTGTTTATTCTAACATATTATTGTTTCTATAGCAACGGCTAGTTCATAATCTAAGGCTGCATCCGAATAAGCATACTTTTATACTATTAGTATGCAAAAAAGCAGCATGTAGGGTGTCCGAATCCTTGGTCATCAAAAAATACCCATAATGATGGATGTTGTTTCTCTTTACTTAGTTGAGCGGTTCTTTACATAATATGGATTACTATAGTTGTGAAATACGGTTATACTGTATATTCTATGAAGACGACTGGTTTACTGGGAAATACACCACCTGTATTTTTCATACGAGCTCCAACACCATGACATAAAAATCTCTTTTTTTCCGGTCCAGTTTCCATCAAATCCTGCGCTCTGATTGGCCAGGGAGTGGGTCCGTATCCTACAGTACGGACCCCAGTTAAGGATCTCTGGCGACTCGCTCGTTCACAACAACAAACATAGTAGCATTTTTTGTCAACATATCTTTTTTTTTAATAAGATTTATTTATAAGATTATCAAAAATCTTGTAAATTTTTGCCAGCATTTCTCAGGAGAATAGCATTAATTTTACAGCATGGATAGCGATAACGACAGTGTTCACAGCGAAAGCGAGTTTTACTACCCTGAGGAAGAAGAAATAAAAGAAAACATTTCAGGAGAAAGCTAAAAACCTCTAACTGTTGCTAACGCCGAGCAAAAACATGGCTGAATCCTGAATGACTCCTATTTGTATAAATAGGGGACTACATAGGCGGCAAAATCTAGTTTTTTTTCCTGCCATGGAAGTGCACTTGTATACCGAGGAGGAAGCCATTTGCATTACAGCCGTGAATGAGGATTCAAAATGGCAGCTCGGCTCGGTTTTCCCTTTCGGGCGCTCTCGTCTTCTGTTAAAATTTGGTAAAGAAAAAAATAAATATATTATTTACCAGCTTAAGGTCGGTCCATATTGTGAAATACCGTGACCTCGGCCTTGAATACTGACCTCGGCCCAGAGGGCCTCGCTCAGTACTTTTAAGACCTTGGTCACGGTATTTCACCATACAGACCTCCCAGCTGGTAACTAACATATACCGTATATGTCACTCATGAGGAAATCAAGGAATTGTTTTGATAAATTTGGGGACTTTCTTTGTGAATGTGTCGATATAACACAAAGAAAAAAATCACACATTGGCTTGAAGATATGAAGTTTATCTTTGCATGCTGAAAAGCTAATTTTTCATATGAAATACATTGCGGATCTGACAGACATTTCCCGATATTTCACTCTGATGACGTCACTCCCAGTGTTTTCTCGCTGACTGGACATGTGTTGTCAAAATGGCGAACTGGTTCAAAATTAAAATTATTTTAATTAACTTGCATATTTTCTTTGTGGATGTGTCCATATAATATAAAAGAGCATCACACGGTGGCGCGAAGATATGCAGTTTATCTTCTCGTGTTGAAAAATATTTTCACTCGTGAATATGTTCACCGCTTGAAGATAAACTTCATATCTTCGTGCAACCGTGTAATATGTACTGTACTGATTTACTGTATTTTTATTATTTACTGTTTGATCTCAAAATCATTAAAAAGGCAAGAAACTCATCCACTAATTAGCTTTTGACGAGGTTCACCTGTTAATTGAAAAGCATTCCAGGTGACTATCTCACGAAACTGGTGAAGATAATGCCAATAGCATCATCAAGGTAAATGGTGGCTACTTTGAAGAATCTAAAATATTAAGCATTGTTTTTTTTTTTTTTTTAAACACTCCCACCCCCATCTACGACATAATTCCATGTTATTCCAGTGTTTTAATATCTTCAGTATTTGTTCTACAATGTACAAAATAGTCAAAATACAGAAAAAAAACAATGAATGAAGTGTATAAACTGGACTGGTACTGTATGTAGATCTATGCAAGTATAATTAATAACAAAAGGCAAGTTTAGTGTCCTCAAAAACCATCACGTTTGAGAAATGAATTCTGTTTTGGTGAACAGACATGAATTAGACTGAACCAAAACAAACTGGGTGTAGAAAGACTATTCAACAATATTCACCATTATTCTCTTTTAAATGTTAAATTTCACTTCAGGTATTGTGATATTATAATTTAAATCATATTGCCCACCTCCAGTTAAAAGAACGATATGATAAGCAACCATACCAGTCTAATTCTCTATATTATTATACATACAGGAGACTTTTTCCATGGAATAAAAACATGTATTCTATTCCCTTCTAGTGGGTTTATTGATGGCATGCAATATTATCATATCGCGTATCCTCCATGTATTACGCCGTTCTCCCCAATGGGGAATCAGCATGCAATATTGGTATAATATTGCATGTTGTCAAGACAACACGACATCACATTTTGAAGCTCATGCGACGATCCAATGACAAAACTTCTGTTGCGTGTATCATTTCTTTGTCGGCCGGGCAAGAGAGAAGACGGGGTTAACTCAGTGCTTGGATTAAGCACTAAATAAATAAACTGAAACTAAAGACGCACTGAACACCCGAAAGGCTACCAAAACTTCATTATACTATCTTCACGCATATTTACAAGAGAAAAACAGACCAACGGACATCGAAAAACTGAAAAAGAGACGGAGATGTAAAACTTCCGCGCTAGCAAGTGACAGTTTGTAAACAAAAATGGCGGTGAGATTTGCTTCATTAAAAGCTGAAGATTTAAAGAGAAAGACACGCTGAACACCCGAAAGGCTACCAAAACGTCCCTGGATACTCTTCGTGCCTATACACAAGAGAAAAACATACCAACGGACATTGAAAAACTGGAAGACAGCAATAGCAGAAATACTGTCAAAGTTCTACTTGGAGGTGAGGAAAAGTGACAGAGACTTTTACAAGAGGACTTCACTCAGCAAAGCCCTTTTATTTTGAACAACTGCAGTCTAACAATTAACTACGACCAAAAGTAACTTTGAACTTGAACTGTCTACCCAGATATAGCTTGTATACAAGTTGGGTTGTTGTTCAGGCTTTTTGGGACGTGTACCATTTTTATTGTTAGAACTTTGACTTTGTACATTGGATTGACAGAACACTGAATTACATTCGATCAGAATCAGCATTCAATATTGGCAAATTATCCCCCCGTTCTTAACTTTTTGTAAAATCTATAAATTGTTCCATCGAATGTGTATGTATGTATAATAATAATAATGGCTTTTTTTTTCCCCCTCGAGGTATATCAGATATATCCCATTCAGCTACTCGTCTTCGACTCGTTCAGTATCATGCTAGCTGAATGGAATATATCTGATATACCACTCAAACCCAGCCAATATTATTTAAATTATCCTATCATGAATCTTATGATTGAAGTTTTAAATGTAAGCAAACAGTTACCTTCATCTTTAGTCGGCCACACGTACAGCAAAAAAGGCAAAACACACACAATGGAGAAATGAAACACAAGATTCATGTACAGTTATAATCTCTCACTGATACTTTTACTAAAAAGTATTAATATAGATATAAATAAATGTAAGCATGCCCTGAACCTCTCTACACAACTGTAATACACTGCTCACCTTACATACAGTATAGCATCTTCATCGTTATACTTCTATATACATTTCAATAATCAATACTACTATATATCTTTTTTGCACTGTTCGGTGATGTACAACAGTCCTCACACCTTCATGTCACTACTTGCACTACATTGCATTTTTAAATTATATTACGCAATGTGCAGTCCCAGCTGTTGCACTTTTTCCTCTAATTGTATCATATGTTAACCGTACAGATGTTATTTTTGCATAAGAATTTCATTGTGTTAAATCAGTGACGGTATCTAGCTGTGCTTTATTTCCATAAGAGGTCATTTCAAAATAATAGCTAAAAAGAGACCGATTTATTTCAGATTTTATTTACTCTGAGATTTCCATCAGGTCAAATGTTTACATACACTTTGTTAGTATCTGGTGGCATTGTGTTTTTGGGCTGTTTCACAATCAGGGTTTACTTTTCCAGTCCACAATAGTCCAAAAGTCAAACCTCAGATTTTTGTGTTTCTCTGCTGCCAGAAATGACCTTTTGAGATGGAAATGAACCGTGCAGAATTTCAGAGCTACAGGTCATATACTGGGCGTGTCACCTGTGGTGAGAAAAAGCATATACAGCATTTCTAAAACTGACCCACTTTCTTACAGTCCACAAGAGTAAGGGATACAAAAGTGAAAAACTGCTGAAATGGATGTGACCAAGTACAAATGTTCAAGTACTGTGCAGCAGTGTTTGTCCATGGTGGGAACTGTAATAACAACTGAAGTCGTGACCACAATCCTTGTGGTTTTCCAGAGAGGACCCTTTTTGACAGACTCGCATTTCAACCACATGTGAAGCTCTGCTGCAAAGATGTCTTACATTTTAAGTCTTCTTTTTTAAGTAACTATTTTCTTTATTAAAAAAATAATAATAAGCATTTACAACCTCCTCATATGGTGAATGTCCAAAAAAAACGTCCTCTCTGGAAAACAAAGGATCCTGTTGGAGGAACTTGGTTTACAATAAAATGTAAGTTCTACTTAAAAATCTTTCTATTGTGAATGAAAGTACTGTATACGTCCCAACATAAAACCTAGCTAGTGCTTAAAAAATGCAATTCGGAATTTAACCAGTCACTGATTCTTGAAACTTTGGCAAAAACGTGTCCCACTAAGAAAAGTGCCAAGTCTGTTGGAAATTAATAACATTTTCATAAATAAAAAAAAATTAAAAGTTATAATCAGGGGGTCCTTTGCACATATGTAAGGTTCTTTTATAGGATTGTTTTTATTTTTTATTAATTTAATGATTATATGCTGGCCACTGCCTACAAAATCAGTTGTCCTCGGATAGGAGCTAATCATTTCAACTTGATTAAAAAAACAAAAAGTAATAATTTAATTGAATAATACCTTTACTACATGAAAGAATACATTGTTATATGTATTTAAAACTGCAAACAGTGAGTTTTGAACGATGTTTACTATTATTTTGTGGTTGCTCAAAATGTGTCCCACATATTTGTCACCACCGTCAGATATTTACAAAAAGCAATAAAATCAGGCAACTACAACGTCAACTATATTCCCGAGGGCCCTCTTTTCAAACCTTCAGCTCTACTGCATGCTTCCAGATTACTCAAGCTCCTGTAAGTTTGGTATTTTCTCTTAAACTTGTTCATATTTTTGGACACTGCTACAGTCACAACCATAGCATGTCAACACCATCACTTTTGTATAAAAAATATTAGATTATGACATAAATGTATACTTTTTAAGAAGAGGTCTGAAGTAGCTAGCAACAGAGGGAAAACAAGATGGCTAATGTGAACAACTCCTGCATATCATGTGAAAGAGTAGGTTTTTGTTACCACCGTCAGACAGAAAACCTGACGGTGGTGACGCACAGTCTGACGGTGGTGACAAAAACCTCCAAATGGCCCTCAATGGAGGCTAGAACATAATTGTTGATCACAATAAGTACCAGTATGACGTGATGTTTCATTAACCTCTTTTATATTTATATAATTCATCCAATATTTCTTCCCTATTGTCCAACCCTTAGGGGATGTAGTGTGCCTTTCCTCTCTCTCTCTCTCAATTCACTATTATGCCATGTTCATTTGGCTTATGTCATTTGGGATGTACATAGGGCACCTACTACCTACCTCTATAGCACATAGTATACAGTCCCTTCTCCAATAACTAAAGCCAAATGGAATGACTAACTAAAGCCAAATGGAATGACTAACCAAATCCAACATTCATAACATCTCCCTCAATTTCAGTCATTACACTCAACTTTGATGACCGTTTAAGATGTTAGTGATGTACATTATTCCCACCGGTAATAACATTATTTCTTACTATGATGATTTGATATTTGATGATATGGGGATGGAGTACTTTTAAAAATGATATTGCTTAATTGTACCTTAGGCCTATATTCCTTGAAAAAACATTATTACATTGCTCAGGATTGTTATGTTTTTGGACCAAATAGTTAAATAAAGTTGTTAAGCAAAAAGCCATTGACTTTGGAATTTAAATTTGGAATTATACACTACCGTTCAAAAGTTTGGGGTCACTTTGAAATGTCCTTATTTTTGAAAGAAAAGCACTGTTCTTTTCAATGAAGATCACTTTAAACTAATCAGAAATACACTCTATACATTGCTAATGTGGTAAATGACTATTCTAGCTGCAAATGTCTGGTTTTTGGTGCAATATCTCCATAGGTGTATAGAGGCCCATTTCCAGCAACTATCACTCCAGTGTTCTAATGGTACAATGTGTTTGCTCATTGCCTCAGAAGGCTAATGGATGATTAGAAAACCCTTGTACAATCATGTTAGCACAGCTGAAAACAGTTGAGCTCTTTAGAGAAGCTATAAAACTGACCTTCCTTTGAGCAGATTGAGTTTCTGGAGCATCACATTTGTGGGGTCGATTAAATGCTCAAAATGGCCAGAAAAATGTCTTGACTATATTTTCTAATCATTTTACAACTTCTGGTGGTAAATAAAAGTGTGACTTTTCATGGAAAACACAAAATTGTCTGGGCGACCCCAAACTTTTGAACGGTAGTGTATGTTGTAATGAGGCCACTGTCACCACCGTCAGTTCTAAAGGTCACCACCGTCAGAGGGAGTTTTATTTGTTTTAAATAAATATGCTTACATGTTTCTTCAGTGCTGTTGAGTTATGAAAAGTAATAGTCTCTTTTAATACAAAAATAAAAGTCTGTTAAATTTAAAAAAAAAACCATTACTTTGTCTCCTTAGGCTGAAAGTAAATATTGTATATTATTAGATCTCTAAAGGAGTACACATGAAACTATAAAAATTGAATAAAAGTGAATATTCAACTTTTAACAGTGTATATGTGTGCTAAGAATGCCAGATAATGATTTAAAAACTCTAAATACATATTATTAGACCAAATATACACAAAATAATTTGCTTTTTATTGTATCTGACGGTGTTGACAAAAACAAATAGCTGAAAAAAATGCCCATTTTATGAAAAAAAAAATACAAAATGAGAAGCTTGCACTGGTACATTGCTGAACAGCCAAGGCCTTGTCCTATAATGATATACTTTTAGATTTTGTAATTTAAGGAATTTTATTTTCAAAATTAAAACCTGTTTTATCCAAAATCCCAAGAATCAGTGCAGTACAATCCAAGTATAATCATTAACGTAGTGAAAAATAAAATAATCACAAGATCAAAACTGAGCCCAAAACTTACAAAACATTTTTATAAGAACATATAAGAGACATTACTGCTGTAGGTAGGGCTGTGTGTCCAGGTAAAAAAAAAAAAAAAAAAAAGGTATAAGAAACTCCAGCGCACGTGCGTGCACACACACATGACCTAATTGCAGGAGTTAGCTGTCGTTGTTCAAAAAGACAACCATGATTGTGAAACAGCCCTTTTAATTGCTTGAACAGAATCCAATCCGTTGCGTTTGTTTTGAAAGCTACCTGTGAGCACTCTGCAGCAAAACCTCTACAAACTGACTTAACAAGCCCTTTGAGACCCAGCTCGATCTTATCCTTCATCTATGCATTGTACATAGAAGCTTTGAACCAGGCTTGTAGTACTCGAGTCCAAGACTCTGACTCGAGTCTGACTTGTGCCCTAATTTTAAGGACTTGAGCACTGATGACTCGGACTTGGACTTGTACATTAACTGCATTCGAACTCTGAATTTTTTCTTTATTTTTTATAACATGCCATAATAATTTGGCGTAAGATATAAATATCTACTTTAATTTTTGTACTAATTCCATGCAAGAGTGTCACACCTGTGCACCAGACAGACTCTTGGGTGCGCTCCGGACAGCGCGCGCCAAGCAGACTCTCGCGCACGCCGTAAACAACTCATACCTGCACAGGATTAAGGTGCAATCAGCACGCTTGTACAAAAACTGTGAAAACACACTTACTTTGCGAAGTATTGAGTTGCATTACTGACACATTACCGAGCCGTATTTCCTTGTTTGGGTTCCTGATCCCTTGATTTCCTGTTTCTTTGATTCTGCCAAGTCTACGATAGCCTGTTTGTGTCTCGCTCGACCTATTGCCCGTTTCAGTGTTTTACAATTTTGCATGCCGTTCTGGATTGCTCGTCTTCACTTGCATTAATAATCACACCTTCTGCACTTGTATCTGTCTCCCAACCATCGCTGACAGAATACTTCACACTCCCTGACAAAGAGAAGCACATTCACTTGTTCGCAAGTCATGTTCAGGAACAAACTAATGGCACGGTTGGAGTCTTGTTCTCGGACTCGACTTGAAATTTTTTTAACAACTTGAACTTGAACACTGGGGACTTGAGACTGGACTGAGACTCGAGGTTTTGTGACTCAATTACAACACTGCTTTGAACAAAACACACCTTATTTTTTCTTCCCTTCATGGGTGCATGTGAGGTGGCCGAGGCCGGTTTGGCTCCGTTGCAACAGAATAACCATACGAAAAGAAGTGATCATTTGAAAGAATTTACAATATAGATACTTCGGAGGGCGGCACGGTGGTGTAGTGGTTGGCACTGTCGCCTTACAGCAAGAAGGTCCTGGGTTCGAGCCCAGCATCCGGCAGGGGCCTTTCTGTGCGGAGTTTGCATGTTCTCCCCGTGTCCGCGTGGGTTTCCTCCGGGTGCTCCGGTTTCCCCCACAGTCCAAAGACATGCAGGTTAGGTTAACTGGTGACTCTAAATTGACCGTAGGTGTGAATGTGAGTGTGAATGGTTGTTTGTGTCTATGTGTCAGCCCTGTGATGACCTGGCGACTTGTCCAGGGTGTACCCCGCCTTTCGCCCGTAGTCAGCTGGGATAGGCTCCAGCTTGCCTGCGACCCTGTAAGTGGCTACAGATAATGGATGGACGGATACTTCGGAAAAATACCAATTCCGTGTTACAATTTAAGATTAGTGGCCTCGGATGTGGACAGATTGTTGCGGGTTGTTTTTGGAATATTGTTTGGATTCTGGGAAAGGTGAGGGACCCCTTTAACTTGTAATGATCACAAAGGGCCAATCACAAGTCTGGAATCTTCCAGACTGTTTCAAGAGACTTTTGGTGCATGCAAACATTTGCCCCACTGCAATTCTGACATAGCGAATTAAAGTAAATTTGTCTCTAATCAATTGTTTTAAAATAACCTCTGTTGTGAACAAAGCAGACGTCCTAACTGACTTGCTAAAAGAAATGTAGGGCACCATGAAATGGTGTGGCGTTGTGAAAAACTGGAGACTGAATATCTTTAGCCTCGGTGTATGTAAACTATTGACCAAAACTGCACAACTTGGCACTGAAATGAACTTAAGAAGGATTGTATACCATCAATCTACACAAAATAAGTTGTGACTGCATAAGTATTCACCCCTTATGCTTTTATAATGAGGGTAAATATAAATTTCTCTGTAAATAATTTCAATAAATAATAAAAAACAAAATAAAACATTAAAATAAAAAAAATTAATATTAAATTTTTTTAAATAAATTAAAAATTAGTTCTCTGTAAATAATTTCACAAACTACTTTGACTTTCCTCCCACTTTCATATTATTGAAAGGAGTATTATATATATATATATATATATATATATATATATATATATATATATATATATATATATATATATATATATATATTTTGTGTTGAACTGTCCGATTAGACTTAATATTTTCGACCAGGTCTCTTGATTGTAAAAATATAAAACTGTAACAAACTCGATGGGCTATTTTATGTGGATTCATGGCATATACTCCCAATTACATAAACCCAAAAGTTCATAAAAGGGTGAATACTTACACAAACCACTGTATACTGCTATTCCTACAGCTAACACTAACCCCATCATTAACCTCAGCACCCGCAATGGAAATATGCTGTAAAATGGGTAAAGAGGTAATTATTTTGTTGTCTAAGTGCCTCAGGCTGCACGTGTGGACGGTACGTTCCTGCGTCAGTCTCAGCATGTTGGCAGTCTGTCAGCACTGTGTGTGTTCACTTACCTTGCCTGTAGCACTCGGTCAGCTTCTTCGAGATCCACTGCATGGCCTTGGCTGAGATTTTGGTCCCAAAGTTGCGGTCGAACGGAGATGGAGCGCCTCCCTAAGGAATTGGAGAGAAAGACGGTGTGTTTACATGAACGTTATGTTATATTTCCTCTAGACTTTTTAAAAGAAATAAAATCAGTTCAGTTTGTCTGAAGGAATTATTAATATTTTTCACTCCTACTGACAAAAAAAATCATCATCATCATCATCATCATGTGGAAGCAGGGGGGTATGCTTTTATCTCCTTATGCCGACCAAATATGACATAGTGGCTGGGCCTCCATGAGGAAAACCGCACTGTTAGAAAACCAACAGGTTTAACTTAATACAGGAAAAAATCAAGAGCGCCAAAAGTTTCCTTTTAAAAACCTTTTTACTGATACAGGGCTATGGGTTGGTGTAGACAGTATTATTTAAAAGCCATGGCCTAATGGTTAGAGAAGCAGCTTTGGGACCAAAAGATTGCTGGTTCGATTCCCTAGACCAGCAGGAATGACTGAAGTGCCTTTGAGCAAGGCACCAAACCCCCAACTGCTCCCCAGGCTGCTCTGGGTATGTCGTACATCACTCCGTTTAAGAGTGTCTGCTAAATGCCGTTAATGTAAATGTAATGAAATACCTGACAAAGAGTTACAAATGTGTGTACCTGCTGCATGTGGCCAAGAACATTCTTCCTGCAGTCGAACACGCCTTTACCCTCTTCTGAGTAGAGCTGATAAATGAAATCTGTTGTGTAGTTCTCGTTGCAGTTCTCATTCCTGGAGGAACACGCATATCACACACACACACACAGCACAGTGGAGTGTGAGTGATTAACATCAAGTCTTGAGGTGCCAATCAAAACCACCCCAAAAATATCCTCATGTGATGTGATGTGATCTGAGAGGCTGTTTAAAATATTCAGGCACAAACTGAACACACATCCAGTTCCACTTCTGTTTACAGGGTGACACACATGACTAATCTGACGTTCTAACAGTGTTAATGTTTAATAATGAGAAGGAAAAGAAGGTGCTACCTGAGGACGAGTCCTCTCTGAATGCTGGTCTTCATCTTCTCTGTTAAATGTTCCACGTTAGACTGGGATAGAACACACAACACATTAGTCTATAACTAGAAGTAAAGAATATATTCTACTACATTTTTTATTTCATAAAAATGGAACCTCAAAAAGATCTGCCTCCGGGGGGGGGGGGGGACAAAAAAAAAAAAAAAAAAACCATCCAAATGTCCAGGTCTAAATCACGAACTGTGTAGCATGCTTTCATGTGTGTTTTCAATGATAAATAATGAAAATATTTTGTATTATTCTATCCACGCGCTCTGATTGGCTACTCTACTACTAGGCTATCAGCTCATAAACCATGAGTAGAGAAAAACAAAAATGGTGGAGCGTGTTGCTGAACCAACCGAGGACGAAACAGAAACTCTACTGGAAAACAAAACCTCAAAAATTGTTAAGTATTTAAAAGAAACAGAAATAGCTAAAAGAATATTGCCCCCCCCCCAAAAAAAAAAAAAAAAAAAAAGTCGCCGTCCTACACTCCAGCCCAGTAGGTGGTGGTAATGCACCTTCAAGTTGGTTTGCTAACCACTGAAAAACCATAAATGACACCCCCGCTCCCCACCAAAAACAAGCAACAAAATATGAAAAAACTATTTGATGGTAAGAATGTATTTATTTTTTCAAGAATTATCATTGCATTTTTCACAAACTGCTCCTGTCATTTTGCCGGTTTGTTTACATTCTAAGCGGAAATTTTGTCAGACATTTTGTGTAGTTTTTATTTAACAAATTTGCAAAAAATAAAAATTTCTCAAAATCCAGTGAATGTGGATAGGAGAGAAAAAAAAAAAAAAAAAAAAAAAAAAAAAAAAAGAGTTGTTCCACTCAACCTCCTCATACGTGGCTTATAGCCGACTCAGTGCTGCGCGCCTCATCGGCTATCAGCTCATGTACGACTCGATTTCATGGAATAACTTAACCCTTGTATGGTGTTCGAGTCTGTGGGACCAGTCTTCATTTTTCATCAAAGGAACAATGATATGATTATTTTTTCAAACACAGACTCACTGGCCTTGGCTCATTTTCTGTGAAGAACGTACATCAGAACACATTTTCGATGACCACACACTGTACACCCCCCTACATTTATATTACATACAGGATGTTCGGGTCCACTGGACCCGGGGCTAATAAAAGTGTGTACCTTCACTCTGTCCTCCTCCTGTTAGTGTGTGTTTTGTGTTTCTGCCCCACCGTTCAAGCACCGACACCCATCTGCTCTCACATTCCTGCACATTTTACCCTCTTTCTTGCTGGAACCAAGACAGAGGTTCCTGTAAATTGGGGGCGGGACACAATAAATATAGCTTTTCCAATGTGGTTCCTTATCACAACTGATCAAGATGACCAAAAGATTCTCTGCTCAGATGGACTCGCAAAGGTGTCTCCCGTAACCCGGTATGGAAAGTATGAACCAGAACGGGACGGTACATTACAATAACGTTCACATCACATCACATTATCTCTAGCCGCTTTATCCTGTTCTACAGGGTCGCAGGCAAGCTGGAGCCTATCCCAGCTGACTACGGGCGAAAGGCGGGGTACACCCTGGACAAGTCACCAGGTCATCACAGGGCTGACACATAGACACAGACAACCATTCACACTCACATTCACACCTACGCTCAATTTAGAGTCACCAGTTAACCTAACCTGCATGTCTTTGGACTGTGGGGGAAACCGGAGCACCCGGAGGAAACCCACGCGGACACGGGGAGAACATGCAAACTCCGCACAGAAAGGCCCTCGCCGGCCACGGGGCTCGAACCCAGGACCTTCTTGCTGTGAGGTGACAGCGCTAACCACTACACCACCGTGCCGCCCCTACAATAACGTTATGTTTTCTAAATATTTAGGGGTTTCATACTTAACACTCTGAGGTCCTGGGCCTGTCAGACACACTGTAGCAGTCTGATAAACCTTGATATTTTTTAAGCATTTCATCTAACTAAAAACATCCATGCAAAAGTGACATTCAGAAATATTCTGTAGTTTCAATACTAATTGTAGAAACTTCAGACTACCTTTGTTTTCTCCAAAGCCAATTGCCCTTTCAAATAAATATTGATGAGGTAGGTGTAATTCACCTGTAATCCCCCGTCACTGTCAACAGTCCATTTGTCAAAGACAAAAGACCGTGGCCCTGGCCCCTGTACCTCCCTGCTTGGAAAGTTACTGCAAAGAAAAGAAGCCCTAAAAGCCAAAACTATCACAGTCACAGATTAAATATTCTGGATTCTTCTAAATCTTATAATAAATATGCCCTCTTCAACTGTAAGATACTCAATAAAAATGTTCAATAGCTAATGATCATCCCTGGATTGTGGCTCTCTGCTCTCAGTCCTCATCGCAGTCCTCATCTGGATGCCAAGCATCATAACAGTTCCTGTCAGGTTGAAGGCAAAGGAAAACATCACACATTTTGCACTTCCACAGGGTTTTTGTTTTCCTTCCCTGCAACCTGCAGTACACACAGGCTCTGCGACCATCACCGGCCCTATTCCCATTTGTGTTCAGCTCAATCCCACAAACTGGCTTGTGAGCCTTGCCAACTTTCTTCAGAGGAGCCTTTGGGGCCTCAAAACATAGTGGCACACCACACAGCTGTGCAGTGAGCTCCTCCATGAAATCCCTGTGGCTCAGGCTTTTCTTCTGCATGTTTTGCATGAGTTCTTTGTGGAGGATGAAGGCATTTGTTGCAGTAATGTCCAGGAAGTGAAGAAAAAGCTTCTTGTACTACTTCACAGTTTTGTGCTGTGTAGTACTGGATCAACTGGTCAGACAAGTCCACACCACCCATGAACTTCTTGTACTCTACCACAGGTTTGGGGCATGGAACAGACTGTCTTGACCAGGCACTTCCTCAAAGTTTCTCAGTCGGTATGGAAACAAGTGAACTTTATACTGGTGAAATGGGGCGTGTCCTCACCTCCCCTTGCTACACAATGAGTGAATGACGACACTGTTGTTCCATGCGCTTAACATGTGAATAGCTAATGGGTGTGTCGTTAAGAGGCTGCTGCTGGCTGAAGTACTGAAATTCGTAAAATGTGTTTTTATTCTCTTTACAAAATGCTAAAGTTTGTTTCAAATATATATATATATATATATATATATATATATATATATATATATATATATATATATATATATATATACATATACATACACACACTGGAGATCAAAATTAGAGAACAACTTATAAAAACTTGAATAATTTTGAAATAATACCATCTTCACTGCTCAACAGTTAAATGACATTTTATTGTGTCCATATCATGGTTCAACAACATTTTTTTCACAAAATGACTAAAGGCATTTCACAAAAAAAAATATTTTTCAGAAAACGCACTGATCAAAATTAGAGAACACACTGATCAAAATTAGAGAACAACAATCTGGAACAAAAATCTGAAGGTTACAACAGTCAGCAATTAGTAAGAAGTGTACAGGCCTCTGCTGTGAATGACTTCAGCACATCTGCGGCCACAGGATAGCACTAGTCTCTCACACTGCTCTGGTGTGATTTTGGTCCATTCTTCTTCCAGCCTCCTCCACAGTTCGGTGATTGTAGAGGGTTTCTTGACCATAACTTTGTCACCAAGGATTTTCCAGAGGTTCTCTATTGGGTTGAGATCAGGACTCTGGGCAGGCCATGCCATTAATTCAATGTTTTCACCTTCAAGGAAATTCTTTACCCGTTTTGCTGTGTGACATGGAGCATTGTCCTGCATAAAGACTGCAGGCTGATTGGGCGATGAACGCAAGTAAGGAACCATGTGCTGTTGAAGAAGGTTCTGATACACATTTGCATTCACTCGGCCATGTAGCTGTACAAGAGGCCCAACTCCCGCAGCAGAAAACATGCCCCAAACCATGACACTTCCTCCTCCACCTTTCACTGACTTCTTTACACACTTTGGGTTTAGTCTTTCTCCAATGTGTCGCCGAACATAATGCTTCCCATCAGACCCAAATAAATTAAATTTGCTTTCATCACTGAAGTGAACCCTGGACCAGTTCTCCTCTGGCCACACAACATGCTCCTCAGCAAAGCTCAGTCTAGCTTTTTGATTTTTTTTGCTAATGAGAGGTTTGGTCACTGCAGTGTGGGCCTTCAGTCCAAATGCTCTTAAACAGCGAGCCACTGTATGGCGAGACAGATCCTTACCATGTTCAGCACTGAACTGGCGAGCAATTCCACCTGCAGTATGGAAACGATTACCCATTGACATCCTTCGCAGTGACCTGTCCTCTCTTGCATTTGTCTTCCGTGGACGACCAGCCTTCTTGGGCGACTTGAATGAGTTTGTAGTTTTGTAAAGATTCAATATTCTTGAAATCACAGATTTGGAACAATCAACTTGTCTTGCTATGGCTGATAGGGTCATCCCTTTGGTTTTCATCTGGACAACCTGCTGCCGGAGGCTTTCAGTCACTTTAGAACGACCCACCATCTTGCAAAGTCAATGAAACTGGCAGTTAGAATGCCACTTAAATAGGGGTTGACTGATAATCAAGGAAATTAGCACCATGTGCTAGATTAGCACCATTAAGTGGGAGGCACCTGAAAGTGTTCTCTAATTTTGATCAGTGCATTTTTTGCAAAATGCAGGTTTTTTGTTGAAATGCGTTATCCATTTTGTGAAAAAGTGTTGTTGTAGCATGGTATAGACACAACAAAATGTCCTTAAACTGTTGAGCAGTGAAGATGGTATTATTTCAAAATTATTCAAGTTTTTATAAGTTGTTCTCTAATTTTGATCTCCAGTGTGTATATATATATATATATATATATATATATATATATATATATATATATATATATATATATATGAGTGATTCCACGCTTATGGGTACTGAAATGGGGACATGAACTTATTTTTTTAAAAGTCACCTAAAACCATTTCTTTTTTTTTTACCATCAGGTCACAAAACATGTAATCTTTAATGAATGATATGTTAAAAGATAACTTATGTTTTTATTACATCTCAGAAAATTAAAGTGATCTTTTAACATATCATTCATTAAAGATTACATGTTTTGTGACCTGATGGTAAAAAAAGAAATGGTTTTAGGTGAATTTTTAAAAATAAGTTCATGTCCCCATTTCAGTACCCATAAGCGTGGAATCACTCATTCATATATGGTGTTACTTCAATGTTTCTAGCACAAAAACTCACAGAGCTTTAGATGCGTGTTTACTAACAGTCCTAAAAGTCCCCTGTGGGGGGTCGGCGACCTGAGTGTGTTAACATCTTGTACTCACACGCATCACTGTCATGTATTCTTTGATTATCCAGTATTATTATATCCCGTCACATTGTATTAACGTTATATTCACGTTATTTTCAATCGAAATTGATCTAAAAGCCCGGAATGCCAATTACAGAATATACGTCGGCGTGACGTCACAAAGAAATCCCGTGTGGCAGAACGAGCGCCATCCTGTTGGGACGGGTTCTCACTGGATAGTTGTCTCCACTTTTAACTGTCATGATGGAGATGTTGATATGTTAGACAGTGGAGGAGGCAACTATCTCAGGTTAACGTGTTTAAGAAGTGTGGCTCGGTTTGCAAGACCAGTGTCATGAATGTCACTAGTTTTGAAATTTGTAGATGTTCAGTCCCAACTTGATACTAATTCCTGTGCTGTATTTGCCATAGCAAACTGTCAGTATTTTACATGGCACTGACCCATGTACTGTCGAGTATGATGTTACAGTGCCTTGAAAAAGTATTCATACCCCTTGAACTTTTTCACATTTTTCCACCTTACAACCACGAACTTAAAAGTTTCTTATTGAGATTTTATGTGATAGACCAACACAGAGTAGCACATAATTGTGAAGTGAAACGAAAATGATAAATGGTCTTCAAAAATTTAAACAAATGAAAATCTGAAAAAATGTGGTGTGCATTAGTATTCAGCCCCCCTGCGTCAATACTTTGTAGAGGCACCTTTTGCTGCAATTACAGCTGCAAGTCTTTTGTGGTATGTCTCTACCAGCTTTGCACATCTAGACACTGAAATTGTTGCTCATTCTTCTTTGCAAAATAGCTCAAGCTCAGCCAGATTGGATGGAGAGCGTCTGTGAACAGCAATTTTCAAGTCTTGCCACAGATGCTCAATAGGTCTGGACTTTGACTGGGCCATTCTAACACATGAATATTCTTTGATCTAAACCATTCCATTGTAGCTCTGGCTGTATGTTTAGGGTCATTGTCTTGCTGGAAGGTGAATCTCCTTCCCAGTCTCAAGTCTTTTGCAGCCTCCAACAGGTTTTCTTCCAGGATTGCCCTGTATTTAGCTCCATCCATCTTCCCATCAACTCTGACCAGCTTCCCTGTCCCTGCTGAAGAAAAGCATCCCCATAGCATGATGCTGCCACCATCATGTTTCACAGTGGGGATGGTG
Source organism: Neoarius graeffei (assembly GCF_027579695.1). Classification (NCBI taxonomy): domain Eukaryota; kingdom Metazoa; phylum Chordata; class Actinopteri; order Siluriformes; family Ariidae; genus Neoarius; species Neoarius graeffei. The sequence goes on from NC_083573.1 coordinate 91,112,559, forward strand.
TGTGCAGGGTGTTGAGCAGCGTTAGTTTTCCGCCACACATAGCGCTTTGCATTTCGGCCAAAAAGTTCAACTTTGGTCTCATCTGACCAAAGCACCTTCTTCCACATGTTTGCTGTGTCCCCTACATGGCTTCTTATGCCTGTCTTTCAACAATGGCTTTCTTCTTGCCACTCTTCCAAAAAGGCCAGATTTGTGGAGTGTACGACTTATAGTTGTCCTGTGCACAGATTCTCCCACCTGAGCTGTGGATTTCTGCAGCTCCTCCAGAGTGACCATGGGCCTCTTGGCTGCTTCTCTGACCAGTGCTCTCCTTGCTCGCTCTGTCAGTTTAGGTGGACGGCCATGTCTTGGTAGGTTTGCAGTTGTGCCATACTTTTTCCATTTTTGAATGATGGATTGAACAGTGCTTCTGGAGATGTTCAGAGCTTGGGATTTCTTTTAATAGCCTAACCCTGCTTTAAACTTCTCCAGAACTTTATCCCTGACCTGTCTGGTGAGTTCTTTGGTCTTCATGATGCTGTTTGTTCTTCAGTGTTCTCTAACAAACCACTGAGGCCTTCACAGAACAAGTGTATTTATGCTGAGAGTAAATTACACACAGTAGGACTCTATTAACTAATTAGATGACTTCTGAAGGCAATTGATTGCACTGGATTGTATTTAGAGGTATCAGAGTACAGGGGGCTGAATACTAATGCACACCACATTTTTCAGATTTTTATTTGTTTAAAATTTTGAAGACCATTTATCATTTTCGTTTCACTTCACAATTATGTGCTACTCTGTTGGTCTATCACATAAAATCTCAATAAAAAACTTTTAAGTTCGTGGTTGTAAGGTGGAAAAACGTGAAAAAGTTCAAGGGGTATGAATATTTTTTCAAGGCACTGTAGTAGGGTCATGAGAGAGCGCTTGTTATATATGGGACGGAACAGCATATACAAACCCGGAAGGCAATTATTTATTTGTTTATTATTTACCAACTGGGAGGCCCGCATCATGAAATACCGTGACCAAGGTCTTGAAAATACTGACCGAGGCCCATAGAGCTCAGTCAGTATTTTCAAGACCTCGGTCACGGTATTTGACGATACGGACAGACCTTAAGCTGGTAAATAATATATGTATTTTTTTCTTTACCAAATTCGAACAGAAAATGAGAGCGCCAAAAGGGAAACCATATTTAGAACAAACCTGCTACAAGCTCGTTTTCGGCTTTCTCCTGAAATGTTTTCTTTTGTTTCGTCTTCCTCAGGGTAGTAAAACTCGCTTTCGCTGTGAACACCGTCGTTATTGCTATCCATGCTGTAAAATTAATGCTATTATACTGAGAAATGTGAAAATAAATGTTGACAAAAAATTGCTACTATGTTTGTTGTTGTTGTGAACGAGCGAGTCGCCAAAGGTCTGTAACCGGGGTTCGGATCGTAGGATTTCGGACCGCTCGCGATCCAATCAGAGCGCACGATTTGATGGAAACCAGATCACGAAAAAAATAAAAGAAAATGCGTGACGGTACTGTTCCGTCCTGTTCCGGGTTATGGGACATGCACCTTGCAAATGATTTTGGAAGAGAGAGGAGCTTTTGATGATGTAGAGGAAGACGTTTCAGAACGTGAGGATCATATTTCTGAAAATTCAGAGTCTGACAGTGACTTTGAAGAAGAGGATGAGACGGAGCATCAGCTGGTCCCAAAACGAAGACGAGCATGGGGATGATGTGTTGTACAGACTGACATGGTTACTGTACGTGTTCAGTTTGTGTTGTGTAAACTGAACTGAATGGATTAAATTTCTAACGAAATTCAAAGAAATAAAAATCAGTTATGAAAAACCTTGCTTCATTTGTAAATTTGAAGATAAACATCTATTTTCCACTCATATCTTGACTAATTGATTATTTTTGTAAAATTACATTTTATTAAAAAACAAACAAAAAACGAGTCCCTGGTGAAAAATAAATGTGCTGAGTGTACTAAAACTTAGCATACTTTTGTGTACTTGAAGCCACACTAATCATCAATATACTTCAAGTGTGTTTATTACCCTGTCCACACTAGGGATTTTGTACCGATACGAAACTACTTTCGTACCGCAACACCTGTCCACACTAGCAACTATAGCGGTACTGTAGCGGTATAACTGTATCGGTATGAAACCCACAAATGTATGGGTTTCGTACCGGTACAGTATCAGTACTGTAGTGCTTCACTGTAGTGTGGACAGATGAAGCGGTTCTGTATCGATACAAATATAATGCGCATGCGCAAAGTCACACAACTCAATCAATGTCTTCGCTGAATAAAATAGTGAAGTACGGAGATTCGTTTGTTTCTTTCTCAACTGCCTCGCACGTTTTATACGATTCGACTGAATAAATGACCACCAGAAATACAGACTGTACACTGACAACAAAAAGCACACACACGTTGTTTCATCCGTACGGAAGCTGAGAGAGGCCCTTCATATAATCCTTTTTTTTTTTTTTCAATTCACCTTGTTATCCCGAGATAACGACATAATTAATTCAGGATCTCGACAAAACAACACAACTAATTCGAGATCTCGAGAAAACAAAACCGTTTTTTTCGAGATCTCGAGAAAAAACAAAATTATTTCATGATCTCGAGTAAACAGCTGAGAAATGGTTCATTCAGGTGCGCCAAGAGACTTGTGATATGCTGACTTTGGGGCTATTTCTCATTCTGTATAGACGCAACTTTGGTCATTAGAATGTCTGGAATAATCGATCACCTAATAAGGCAATATTTTGATCAGGGGTTGACACAGGGAGAGATTGCATTAAGTCTTTTAATAAGGGATCATTTCAAAATTAGTCCGCGGCACCTCCGCAGAAGACTGGCCCGGCTTCGTCTCTACCGACGGAGATACAGTGATCCAGCTGAGATCATGAAATAATTGTTTTGTTTTCTCGAGATCACGGAATAACGGATGCCATATATTCTCGGAAGGAAGTTACTCGGTAACCACGGAAACATTTCGCGCACGCGCATTTCAACTACCGTGAAAGAAAACCGCAAACATTTCTTGCTAGTGTGGACAGATGCACTAAACTGTACCGGTATACTTTGTATCGATACAGTTATACCACTTTCGTACCAGTACAAGTGTGAACACAGCATATGATTAGTTAACTTGAGGCATGCTATTTTGGAACAACTAATTTTGTACTAAATATATTTTAATTGTATTTAAATTGTAGAAAAGTGCAACTTGAAGTGTATTTTGTGTACTTTTGTGCGCTAAATTACACAACTTTCACTTAAAGTATATTTTAGTATAATATAATAGTATAATTTTAAAGTGTGTTAAAAAAGTGTTAGCGTGAAAGCATGATGTTAGTATACTTTTTATATATTTACAAAAAGTACAATTTGTGTAAGTACACTTTCAATATACTATTGAAAATATGAATATACTTTAAAGTACATTTATTTTTTTCACCAGGGGTAGCATTTTTTTTTTTTTTAATAAATGTAATCTAACAAAAGGTAAAGGGCAAATATTAACCATATCTGATGTTTATGTTGCTTGTAATTGGGGTGAAGTAAACATCTTAAGTATTTAATGTAAAATTGTTTGATTGTGTTGAATTTAAAGCACCAAAATGCAGCGGGTCCACCAGACCCACCAACACTGGCTGAGTAACGAAAATACGAACACCACACAAGGGTTAATTATAAATGCATTCAAATACTAAATGAGTCAACATTAGCAGTAACAGTACACCATGTGTGATGCCACTGAACACCTAAATATTTCTCTTTTTGTATGTTGTCATCAACCAGTTGGACTTCCTGCCTTCAAGTTCTCCTCAGAAGTGTGTACCCGAGTACATAGATGAAGATTACGAAGTGGTGCGAGTTCAAGTGGTTTTAGCCGGTGTGGAGAAATACTCTAGTTTTTTTTTTTTTTTTTTAATTTTGCCTTACAGAAAGAAATCGAAACTACAGCTGTACTGGACTGTTAACATGCAAAGTTACCACTTAAATTACTTTCTGCTGGAGGCTTCACATTCATTCCAGCAGCCAGCATGACTTTTTATAATCGATATGGTCCCAATTTGAAAAGTTGGCGCTTGTCTTATTATAAAAAAAACAAAAAAAAAAAAACAAAAAAAAAACCCCAACACACACAGTTCTCGAATTGTAAATACAACATCGTTGCGGTGTTCAAACACACACAATGATATTTCTAACAGGATTTGAGTTAAGTGAGTCTGACGTAAAGAAAACCATTTTAAGTCTTTCCTTGTCGTGTTTGAGGTAAGATTTATCCACGAGTATTATAAATTCAAAGGAAAATAATATCAACCCCCTTTTTTTTTTTTTAATAAAAACATGCTCTGTTTGTATGATGGAGTCTTCTTTCACACCCAGACACACACTGGGTTCTAAGGTATCTATTTTTTTTTAATAAATAATTACAAAAGCGTAAAGTTCTGTAATACAAGAGGAATAAAACTCTTTGAGGTGGTAACAGTAACTCTGCTTCATCCTTGGCTGCATCATATCACTGATTATTTTCCTAGTGTTTTATTTCTTCCCCATCACACCATGTTAACTGATGACTAACACCAGACTCGTGTTCATTCCTGCTGCTATGGCTCCAGTGCATTATCCGGATGAAATAAAACACAGGGTTGTTTCGGGCGCTGGGCGTGTATGATGTGTACCTGTAGGTCTCGGATGTCGAAGGGCTCTTCATAAATGTAAGCGGCGTCAGCACCCGCTGCCAGACCGCCCACGCTGGCCAGGTAACCACAGTACCCTCCCATCGTTTCAATGATGAACACACGCCGCTTCGTCCCGCTGGCTGACTGCTTGATACGGTCACATGTCTGAGCGCACACACACACACCAGTCAGACATACTGAACACATTGCAGTAACACTCCCTGTTCTCAGAACTCTAATGGAAATGCAGTACTCACTACTGAAGAACACTGATGGAAATATCTTCCTTTAATAAGAACATCCTTTAAAAAGATTTCATTTTTGTTCACTGTAATTGTAAATAGATTTCACCTCAGCACTGTGTGCATATAGTGCCCTCCACAATTATTGGCACCCCTAGCTTCATCTCACACTGAAGGAATGAGAAAAATCCAACCTTTAATTTAAAAAAAATTTATATATATTTTTTTTTTTTAAATTCCCCTCATTGTTTCAGTGTGAGACAACATGACTTCCCCATAATCATGGAGGGAACAATAAATATATTCTTTTCTTGAGATTTACTTTACATTAGTTGTTGATTCTCATGCCATCATTCATGCCACCTCTGATCATCATAGGTTTTTTTTCCTCCTTTTTAGATTTTTTTTTTGTCTTTGATCTCATACATTTGTTATTAGATTTTTTTTTTTTTAATCTTTGATAATCGGACATTTGTTTCTAGAATTTTGGTCGTTGATCATCATAATATATATTTAAGGTTTTTTTTTTAAAGAATTTTTATCACTATACATTTGTTTTTTGATTTTTTAAAAAATTGTCTTTTTGATCAACATTCATATTTGTTTAGAATTTTTTTTTTTTAATCTTTGATAATCGGACATTTGTTTTGAGATTTTATTTTATTTTTGTCTTCGATCACCATACATATTTGTTTTTAGAATTTTGCTTTGAATTTCTCTTTGATCATTCATATATTTGCTTTTAGTGGATTTTTTTTCCCCCAATCTTTCAGCATCATGTGTTTCTAGAATTTGGTTTAGAATTTTGGTCTTTGATCATCATACATTTGTTTTTAGATTTTTAAAAATATTTGTCTTTGATCACCATACATATTTGTTTTTATAATTTTGCTTAGAATTTATCTTTGATCAACATTCATATATTTGTTTAGACTTTTAATCGTACATTTGTCACTAGAATTTTGTTTACAATTTGTCTGATCATACATTTTAGATTTTCTAAAAATGTTGTCTTTGATCACCATACATTTGTTTTTAGAATTTTGCTTTTTTACTTTTAATTTCTTTGATCATTAATTTTTATTTAATCTTTGAGAATCATATTTGTTTTGACTTTTTGTCTTTGATCATCATACATTTATTAGATTTTTTTAAATCATCAAATATTTGTTTTTAGAATTTTGCTTAGAATTTATCTTTGATCAACATTCATACTTGTTTAGACTTTTTTAATCTGAGAATCACACATTTGTTTCTCGAATTTTGTTTAGAATTTGTCTTTGATCATACATTTGTTTTGAGGTTTTTTTTATTTTTGTCTTCAATCGCCATACATATTTTTTTTTTTAGAATTTTGCTTTTTTGATTTGAATTCATCTTTGATCATTCATATATTTGTTTTTTATTTTTATTAATCTTTGAGCATCATATATTTGTTTCTAGAATTTTGTTTAGAATTTTTTTGCCTTTGAACATCACACATTTGTTTTTAGATTTTTTTTTTTTTGGTCTTTGTTCATATATTTTACAGTCTACAATTTACTATATAATAAAAGGTCAGGTATTTTTAAAAAATTAAAATGAAGGTGAGATAAAAATTTCCAAACTGACTAATTAATTTAAATAACTGATGATTTTCAATATTTAGTAAAATAACTCCAAGTTTATTTGCAGCACTATTATCTGGAGTTAAACTCCCTCCCAGTGGCAGAGCTGGTGTATACAAGGGTGAAACCTTTTCATGTATAAATGATTTTCTAGTAAGAATGAGGCAGTGTTTTCTCTCTTACCTCCACGATGGCATTAAGGGCAGTGTCTGCCCCGATACTAAGGTCAGTGCCAGGCACATTGTTACTAATGGTAGCAGGCAGCATACACAGCGGGATGCAAAACTCCTCAAAGTGGTTGCGAGCCTCATAGAGCTGCAGCAGACACTCAAGCGCCTGAGATGACCCCATGCGTGCACACACACACACACACACACACACACACACACACAGAGAGCAGATTGCAGGGCACACGTCAGACCAGCTGAGGCGCATTCTGGTGCAGGAGTGGACCCTGTCGATCACACGCTGACTGTGTGATAGCAACACCGGCTTCCCATTGGCCAGGAGAGAGAGAGAGGGAGGGGGGCAAAAACATCATGCATGCACATGGTTTGGTGCGCGCGCGCGCACACACACACACACACACACACACACACACACACACGAGTGCACACTGTGAGGTGGAATCGCGTGATGTCAAAAGATGGATCGGTGTGGGAAAACACACAAACCACCAAGCACTTGTTGCCATGACAACAGCAGCAGGAGGACTGGAGAGCACAAAACAGTGTTTGTGTTGATCTATCGATCCCCTTTTGCCAATCTATATTTAATTCTGCTCAACTGGAAATTGTGTTCTTTGACACTGCAATCATGTCAAAACATTTTTTTTCCCCTAATCTAAAAAAAAAAACCAAACAAAAAAAAAAAAAAAACCTAAATGTCTTTTTAAATCGCAGCCATGACTCAGCTCAATTATTTATGCAAATACTTGCTGTGTGTCAGGGCTTGATTACAAATTAAGAGCTGAAAATTAAAACTCAATCAGGAATTTGGCAGGCTTCCTGCGGTGTGATGAGGTTAATCGACACCGTTTACATTACTGAGGTGTTCGCTCGGCCCCGTCCTGATCCTAAGTACATTAAAGGTGAATTAGGAGTAAGTGCTCTGTGGATTGAGGTAAACGAGGGACCAGGTTGAATTCCTCTCTGAAGGTCTGTGCTGCAATTCATACTTGGGGGGTGAAATCGGCTCTCGAATGAGACTCAACGTGGTGCGTTTACAGTCAAGGTACAAGACGGCATGCATGAACCCAGCAGCGTGCCTTCATGCCTCACCACCACCAGCACCACTTACCTGTGAGCGACCAGTTCGCATTTGAGTTTACCAGCCTGCAGTCTCCAACAGCACCTAAATCTCTGTTACTGCTGCACTTATGGTTTAAAGCTCAGTCACGGCTAATGGCTTTACGATTAGTGCCGGCTCACGCTAACGATCAGCAGGCTGTTATGGTTCAATAAATCAGCATGGAGTGTGAAATTTAGCATGCGTTTATGAAAGATGAATAGAATCCTGCTATTAATGCCCATCATTTAAAATCACACCATCTACTAATCCTGCGTGTTCGGAGATCAGAACAGAGATCCGCACTTCATGATAATACAAGGTCACGTTTTAATACCGGCCAAGACGCCCATAAAATCGTAAATATGACAGGTGGCACCACCATCTTGACAACTTTTATACACACCCACCTGGGGAACATTGTATACGAGTTTGATCGAAATCCGATCAATCCTGTAGGGGGAGTAGCGATTTTTGTAAATTGTGGATGGATGACGACGATGGAGGATACGTGATCGCATTTTAAATAAATAATAAAAAATATATACAATTTAAAAAAAAAAAACACCACATTGTGTATATTAGCTTTCCATCCATCAGCCAAATCATATCCAATTTCAACGAATGAATAGACATTTATTCATAATTTTAACGAGCCTACGCTAGAATTACACTTCGATAGACCATTAAAGTCCGAGTCTATAACCAAGAACTGTGTTTTATTTTGAGAATTTAGCATTTTACATTCATTTATTTGGCTAATGCTTTAATTCAATTCAGTGACTGAGAGGATATGATCCAGGTGCTGGAATTAAACTCACAACCTACTGGTTCTAGTTCAGATCCTTATCTACCATTACCAAAAGCAAATCTGCCATGAAAAAAATAAAAATAAAAAAACCCACGAGTCCAGTAGTGACCAGGTGACTCTACTGGACCGTCTTTTGCCACGGACACAATATGCAGATACTGCAGTTTGCCTTTGCGCGGTAGAAATATAAAACAAAACATTAGGTATTTAAAGGAACAGTCCACCGTACTTCCATAATGAAATATGCTCTTATCTGAATTGAGACGAGCTGCTCCGTACCTCTCCGAGCTTTGCGCGACCTCCCAGTCAGTCAGACGCGCTGTCACTCCTGTTAGCAATGTGGCTAGGCTCAGCATGGCCAACGGTATTTTTTGGGGGCTGTAGTTAGATGCGACCAAACTCTTCCGCGTTTTTCCTGTTTACATAGGTTTATATGACCAGTGACATGAAACAAGTTCAGTTACACAAATTGAAACGTAGCGATTTTCTATGCTATGGAAAGTCCGCACTATAACGACAGGCGTACTAACACCTTCTGCGCGCTTCGGCAGCGCATTGATACGGAGCTCAGATATCGAAGCGCGCAGAAGGTGTTAGTACGCCTGTCATTATAGTGCGGACTTTCCATAGCATAGAAAATCGCTACGTTTCAATTTGTGTAACTGAACTTGTTTCATATCACTGGTCATATAAACCTATGTAAACAGGAAAAACGCGGAAGAGTTTGGTCGCATCTAACTACAGCCCCAAAAAATACCATTGGCCATACTGAGCCTAGCTACATTGCTAACAGGAGTGACAGCACGTCTGACTGCGTCTGACTGACTGGGAGGTCGCGCAAAGCTCGGAGAGGTACGGAGCAGCTCGTCTCAATTCAGATAAGAGCATATTTCATTATGGAAGTACGGTGGACTGTTCCTTTAATGGAATGTAAAGGAAAACGCCAACTTTAAACATATTTAATATCTTTATTAGGCATGTAACGATATATTGTGGCAATAAATCACGATACCAATTTATGGCGATTCAAATTGATGAAACTGCGATTATTATCAGGTTTGTGGAATCTTTTAGTTTTTCCTAGCTGTAATTGTATCGTTTACACAGCAGAGAGTGCAATAACGTAGAATAGCGGGAACACACGCAATTTCACCGTAGGCAGGAACATTACAGCTCTAATGCCGTGAACACGCACAAAACAGATCTAAAATGTGAGAGAGCTGTTGCGGGATTGACTGTACAAATATTTAACAAGAAATCCGAGCTCTCTTTTCACAGACCGCTGAAAGATAAAGAAAAGAGGGAAAAAAATGAGGTATTACAAAACGTTCATAAAAGTTTATGAAAAGGCCAATTTGTTATTAACCTTTTTTTTTTTTTAAAATACGTGTGTTCTATTTTACGCCAACCTTCACAAACATGGGTAAATATTTGTTCGTTATTAAGAAAACAAAGGGGATTTTACAACACGAATATTTAAGTTGATAAAGAATAGGAAAATAAATGTTGCAATTTTTGGATAAAATTTTCATACATCATTGGAAAATTGAATTGTGAACAAAATCAAATCGTGATTAGGGTGAATCATTACATGCCGAACCTTTATACTTAATTATTTTACATACAGGACACTTTTTCGATGGAATAAAAACGTGTTCTATTCCCTTCCATCAGGTTCCATTCATTTGGTTTGATAGCATGCAATATTGTTAGCATATCGCTTATCCTACGTACATTGTCACTCTACCCAGTGGAGAATGAGCGTTGAATATGGTTTACGATATTGCATGGTTGTCAAGACAACATGATGTCACATGTCGGAGACATAAAACTTCCGTGCTAGCGAGCAACTGGGACAATTTGTAAACAAACATGGCCGCCAGGTCTGCTTCATTAATTATGGAAGATTTTGAGAGAATTTTGAAAGAGAAAAAGACACGTTGAACAGCCGACAGGAATGCGTATGTATAATAATAATACTGTAATAATAATAATAATAATAATAATATTGACTGGCTTTTTCTGTGGTATATCGGATATATTCCATTCAGTTAGCATGATATCGAACTCATCTTTGACTTGTATCTGATATACCACTTGATGCCAGCCAATATTATTTACAACCCCGATTCCAAAAAAGTTGGGACAAAAGTACAAATTGTAAATAAAAATGGAATGCAACAATGTGGAAGTTTCAAAATTCCATATTTTATTCAGAATAGAACATAGATGACATATCAAATGTTTAAACTGAGAAAATGTATCATTTAAAGAGAAAAATTAGGTGATTTTAAATTTCATGACAACAACACATCTCAAAAAAGTTGGGACAAGGCCATGTTTCCCACTGTGAGACATCCCCTTTTCTCTTTACAACAGTCTGTAAACGTCTGGGGACTGAGGAGACAAGTTGCTCAAGTTTAGGGATAGGAATGTTAACCCATTCTTGTCTAATGTAGGATTCTAGTTGCTCAACTGTCTTAGGTCTTTTTTTGTTGTATCTTCCGTTTTATGATGCGCCAAATGTTTTCTATGGGTGAAAGATCTGGACTGCAGGCTGGCCAGTTCAGTACCCGGACCCTTCTTCTACGCAGCCATGATGCTGTAATTGATGCAGTATGTGGTTTGGCATTGTCATGTTGGAAAATGCAAGGTCTTCCCTGAAAGAGACGTCGTCTGGATGGGAGCATATGTTGCTCTAGAACCTGGATATACCTTTCAGCATTGATGGTGTCTTTCCAGATGTGTAAGCTGCCCATGCCACACGCACTAATGCAACCCCATACCATCAGAGATGCAGGCTTCTGAACCGAGCGCTGATAACTTGGGTCGTCCTTCTCCTCTTTAGTCCGAATGACACGGCGTCCCTGATTTCCATAAAGAACTTCAAATTTTGATTTGTCTGACCACAGAACAGTTTTCCACTTTGCCACAGTCCATTTTAAATGAGCCTTGGCCCAGAGAAGACGTCTGCGCTTCTGGATCATGTTTAGATACGGCTTCTTCTTTGAACTATAGAGTTGTAGCTGGCAACGGCGGATGGCACGGTGAATTGTGTTCACAGATAATGTTCTCTGGAAATATTCCTGAGCCCATTTTGTGATTTCCAATACAGAAGCATGCCTGTATGTGATGCAGTGCCGCCTAAGGGCCCGAAGATCACGGGCACCCAGTATGGTTTTCCGGCCTTGACCCTTACGCACAGAGATTCTTCCAGATTCTCTGAATCTTTTGATGATATGATGCACTGTAGATGATGATATGTTCAAACTCTTTGCAATTTTACACTGTCGAACTCCTTTCTGATATTGCTCCACTATTTGTCGGCGCAGAATTAGGGGGATTGGTGATCCTCTTCCCATCTTTACTTCTGAGAGCCGCTGCCACTCCAAGATGCTCTTTTTATACCCAGTCATGTTAATGACCTATTGCCAATTGACCTAATGAGTTGCAATTTGGTCCTCCAGCTGTTCCTTTTTTGTACCTTTAACTTTTCCAGCCTCTTATTGCCCCTGTCCCAACTTTTTTGAGATGTGTTGCTGTCATGAAATTTCAAATGAGCCAATATTTGGCATGAAATTTCAAAATGTCTCACTTTCGACATTTGATATGTTGTCTATGTTCTATTGTGAATACAATTTCAGTTTTTGAGATTTGTAAATTATTGCATTCCGTTTTTATTTACAATTTGTACTTTTGTCCCAACTTTTTTGGAATCGGGGTTGTAAAAGACTGGACGTGTTTAGCGATTTTTGATGCTCATTTTCTTCGTAGTATTTTCGTTATTACCTTACCCGTGATGGAGTAAGTGGGGTGAAGTATTGCAATCAGTGTGGTTTGTTTGTGTATCTGTCTGTTAACAATTTAGCGTCTAGACGGTTGCACTGATTGACTTAATTTTCAGGGTAGATGGGCAATGATTCATAGATTACCTGATTAAATTTTGGGGGTAAAGCGGGTCAAGGTCACCAGAAAGGTCAACCTTTCGGTCAAAATAACATTTTCCATTATAACTCAAAAATGGTTGCCGAGAGACGGATGTTTACTATTATGAACATATCGGAACTCCCATATGGCCTTTCATTTGGCACTTTGATCCTGAGTCACCATGAAATGTCAAACTCAAGGTCACGGATTTTCAGAGGGCTGTAACTTGAAAACGGTTGACGGCAGACAGATATTTACCATTATCAACTTATAGGAACTGCCATATGGGCTTTTATTTGGCACCATGATCTTTGACCTTGAAAGGTCAAACTGAAAAGTCATGCGTTTTCAAAGGGCTATAACTTTAAAAATGGTTCATGACAGCCAGATATTTACCCTTATCAACATACAAGTCGTCCCATATGGGCTTTCAGTTGCTGCCATGATCTTTGACCTTGAATGGCTTCGAAATGTCAAACTCAAGGTCATGGATTTTCATAGGACTATAACCTGACAGCTGATGATTGAGAAATATTATCATCATCATCAACATATAGGTATAAAATAAGTGCTGCCGGGCGGGGTTTGTTTTGCTTGGCAACACTTGTTCATGTGAAAAGTTAGTGGTTCTCTGCTGTGCTGACATCACAAGGGGATAATGCTAGGGCGGAAAAAAAAAAAAAAAATTAAACAACCTTAAACGAACATCAATGATAACTGTCCAGTTTTGGTGTCAGCTCTTAAAAACACAAGTGGAAGAGCTGCTTTTCTCAAATCACCATTTTCCATCGATATTCAACATCATAGTAACAAGAATTCCAATGCAGAAGTAGTGGATACGTCCACGCAAACTCTGGACTCGATGCCCCAGAATGCAACGCAGATATACGAGGAGCTGCAGTACAGACTCGGCTAAGCTAGACAGTGATCTGTGGGAAGATGAGCGAGATGGCATTGACCGTGGTATTGGCATGAAGGTTGAAGATATGGAAGCTGATGGGGTTTGAGCCGAGTGTACAGATGAGGTGGTGAGCGAGCTGGACAGGCTGAAGCATTAAAGCGCCGCTGCATCGCTATCAGCAGGCAGTCAAATGGCATTGTGGGTAATAAAGGAAATCAATGAGAAAATACATCAATATGTAAATCAAAGAAGAAGTGAAAGATATCGTCAATAGTCATTTGTACATTTGGACCCTTGTTATAAGCAACCGGTTTGTCAAGACCAAAATCAACCTACATCTTACTTTTCCTAAAGCATGACTTTTTTTTTTTGTGCATGTATGTACGGTACATGACTGGCATAAAGCTGGTAAACTGAATGCGCAGCCCCCGTTAGGTCTGGTTACTGTGATTGTAGGCGGGGCAACCAGCAGCACTTACATGAGTGATGGCGTTCAGAGCGGTGTCTGCGCCAATGCTGAGGTCTGAGCCTGGCACATTATTGGAGACTGTGGCTGGCACCATGACCATGGGCACATAAAACTGCTCATACGTTCCACGGGCTGCGAACAACTCCAAGATCCCCAGGTAGGCCTGCGGGGTACGGCAGAGCCACGGCTTTAGTGCTGCTGGGAGGGGGGGGGCCGTGCGGAGGAAAGTGTTTTCGGGGAGTGTGCAGGGGGGACAAGGTGAAGAAGAGAGAAGGAGGAATGGGACGGAGCCGAAGGGAAGAGCCAGGTCCATCACGACCGACAGCACAAGAGGGACAAAAGGTACCACTCCAAAACACAGGAAACATTCATATAGAAGATTCATTCAGACATTCTAATACATATACATGTTACTCACACACACACACACAGACTGTAGACCTGTCAAAAAAACTGACATTTCTTTCGAGAGAACACGAGATTAGAATAAAAGGCCAGTTATTCACTGCTCATGGTTCCTTTCTCATATGTTATAAATCAAAGCATGACTACATTTAAAAAGGTGCCAGATGAACCAATGAAGGCAGAATTAATTGAGTCGCATGTGCATTAAACACTTCTGAAGAGCAGAGAAGAAACTGTCATATCACACGTGAAGAACAGACAGTGACAAACATCTGTGTCGTTCAATATAATTTAAACAAGTCAGAGAAACAAACACTACTTTATACTTTTACACCGACTTCTAGTCTAAAAACTCATTACTAACAGATCCTGATCATAATCTAACATTGATAACACTTTATAATAATGAGAATTCATGACCCGTTTGAACTTCTGCTTTATAACGAACCAATTTCATTGCTTGGCGAGGTTTGCTCCATTTTTATTAATCGTTATTTAAATCTAGACGGCCTTTGAATTTCAGAAAATCGGTGAAATTTAGTTCCCTCTGAAATGTGGTCATTGTGATATGTTTATTTCTGTAATATGGCTGGGAAGTTATTTAATTTGAGGGGATTAAAGCAAATAATGTGCATGAACTCGCTCGCTTCTTCATGCAGTCAAGCAGACAGAGGAAGTGTGTGCGTGTGTTGCACATGCTCAGGCTTCCCTTTGAGCGTGCACTGACGGTTCCATCATTCTGTCGCTAAACGAACAGCTGATCACACCGAGGTGCTCGCTGAGCGCCGATATTTATTAGTTTGGTCCTGCGTTTCCTTTCCTTCGTATATAACATAACGTCTTTTCTTCTCGCTTTCTGTTACTGTAGTCGGTCTTTCACGTTTCATTCGCACACTCACGTCCTCCATTTTTCTCTCCGGTTTCAAATTTGCATCCCACAATGCCTTGCGCGAACGGGGAAAGCCCACCACATCATGCGTGGCATAGTATCTTGAATCGGGTCATGGTGAAGCAGGAAAAAAATAGCGTGAGAATTCAGGGCCACGTGGCCTTAAATTCATTAACGATTCCATTAATAATAATAAAATTGGAAGTCTGTGATTCAAATTCAGTAGCTTTCGGTCCACTAAACAAAAATAATTGGGTGTCGGAGGGCGAAAATTCTTTTTATATGACCTACACTTGAAAAATCTGAAAGGCGGTCTACCTTTCAATATTGGTGCATCATGTTATGTAACAATTAACAGTTATTCCACAAAATCGAGTCGTACATGAGCCGATAGCTGATGAGGAGCGTAGCACCGAGTCGGCTATAAGCCATGTACGATGAGATCTATACCCCATTTCCACCACATCAGTTCCAGGGCTGGTTCGGGGCCAGTGCTGGTTCACAACTCGTTCAACTTGCGAGCCAGCTGAGAACCAGTATACTTTTCCATAGCTCGCGGTGCTAAGGGAAGCCACGTCATTACGTCGTTGTATACGTCAGTTACGTCGCTGTATACGTCAGTTATGTCGCTACGTTTGCATAAACCTTGGCGCGAATATCAAAGCAAAAACAACGAGGAAGCAGCAGCAGCAGCAACAACAATAATAATAATAATGGATGACTTCGCGTTTATACAGCTGCTGCTTCTCGGCGCTTAAAAATGGCAACCTTTTGCGGTCTTGTTATTGTTGTTGGTCTTAACAACTCCGCCCCAGCGCTGACGTAAGCGGTTCTTTCCTCTGGCCCAGCAGAGAGTTGGTGCTAGCCTGGAACCGGTTTTTCTGGCCCCAGAGCCAGTTCTTTGTCAGTGGAAACAGAAAACCCGGTTCCAAACTAAGCACTGGCCCCGAACCAGTCCTGGAACTGCTTTGGTGGAAAAGGGGCAAGAGTGGAATAACTGTTTTATTCTATCCACATTCACTGGATTTTGAGAAACACAGCATTTTTATGTTTTGCAAATTCGATAAATAAAAACTTTATACTAAACGTCCGACAAAATAATTTCCGCTTAGAATGTAAACAAACCTGTGAAATGACAGGAGCAATTTGTGAAAAATGCTATAATAATTCTTGGAGAAAAAAAAACAAATACGCTGATGGTAAATCAAATACTTTCATTCCATATTTTGTTGCTTTTTTTGTATTTTTTAGGGTTTTGTTTTCGAGTAGTTTTTATTTCGTCCTTGATTGGCTCAGCAACACGCTCCAGTATTTTGTTTTTCCTCTACTCACGGTATATGAGCTGATATCCTAGTAGTAAAGTAGCCAATCAGAGCGCACGATTGTTCATATCCAGTGAATGTGGAAAGAATAATAGTACATATTCAGGGCTCGAAATTCGCGGTGGGCCAGTCGCCTGAGGCGACTTAATTTGTCATTTGGCGGGTAATTCCTGTCACTAGCCAGCCCGGCTGGCTAGTTGAAAATTAAAAAAAAAAAAAAAAATTTATATATATATATATATATATGAAGCGAAGATTCAGACACACCGTCAACTAAAGCCGCCACATATTAAGCGCGTGCCGTGTCTGTGTTAATCTATGTGTTTATCGGCAGGACGGAAAATACCGAAGAATTCCGAATCATATCGTGTACGAGTCAGGCTGTCGTTTTTTCACTACTGCGCATGCATATAACGCATCTCGTTGAATATCGCGGTAATCACATGTAGTATTGGACCAGGTGGGTGGAGCACAGAAGCACGGCAGGCCAGAACGGAGTTCTCAATGAACTGTTTATTGCTAGCTTTTCAGCCTTTTATCACTTCCCAGCCGCGCGCACGCGCGCACACACTCCTTTCCTTTTAAAGGGCGCGGTCACTGGGGAAGACACACAAACACAGGTTAATCCCCATCAGGTGCAATGATTCCACCACTTACCGTACCTTCCCTGACTCCACCCTCCATTCACAGACCGACGCTTGGCCACGCCCCCGCTGCCACATCACGTTATCAAATTCAATAGATGTGGCCACATTATCGCCCATTTAAACACGTGTTTTGCTGTTGTTTACATCTACATCTGCCAAAGCTACGTTGCGATGTGGAATTTTCTGAAAGGTGTACAGAAACCGCCAGAGACGGGGACAAAGCGACCTCGGTCTGAAGAGGAGAAACGACAAAGGACTTGTAAGCAAATGTGGGAGCAGGGTAGGCCTTGGCTGCGATACGATTTTTATGGAATAATTAATTTTTTTCAAGTTGATTCCTAGTCAATATGAAGCTCCTAATGCTCTCTCTTTCATAAATGGTTAAATACAGAAAGCATGTTGGATATATTTTGGGTGCTATAGTCATGATAGCAAGTATATTTGTTTTCAATACTCATACACCAAGTTGCCAAGTTTTCCAATATATTATTTGTTGATATTATATTATGGTGCTCTGTGTTGCTCTCATTTATGTATTTAACAACAGGATCAAAATACTCGGGTCTTGAAATAAATGCACATTAGTCATGAACAATGGTAACTACTCTCTTTTGTGTTATTTTTGACAGAAGTAAAATTCATACATGAACAAATTTTGGCGAGTTGATTTTCTGTTTGGCGAGTTACTTTGGAAGGCAAGTAGTCCGGCTGGCTGGTGAGAAAAAAAAAAAATCGAGCCCTGATATCATTTACCAGCTTAAGGTCGGTCCGTATCATGAAATGCCATGATCGAGGTCTTGAAAGTACTGAGCGAGGCCCTCTGGGCCGAGGTCAGTATTCAAGGCCGAGGTCACGGTATTTCACCATACGGACCGACCTTAAGCTGGTAAAAATATATTATTTATTTATTTATTTACCAAATTCTAACAGAAAACGAGAGCACCCGAAAGGGAAAACCGAGCCGAGCCGCCATTTTGAATCCTCATTCACGGCTGTAATGCAAATTGCTTCCTCCTCGGTATACAAGTGCACTTCCATGGCAGGGAAAAAAATAAAAATAAAAATTACATTTTGCCGCCTAAATACAAAACTGAGTCATTCAGGATTCAGCCATGTTTTTGCTCAGCGTTAGCAACAGTTAGAGGTTTTTAGCTTTCTCCTGAAATGTTTTCTTTTATTTCTTCTTCCTCAGGGTAGTAAAACTCACTTTCGCTGTGAACACTGTCGTTATCGCTATCCATGCTGTAAAATTAATGCTATTCTCCTGAGAAATGCTGGCAAACATTTATAAGATTTTTGAAAAAAAATCTTATAAATCTTATAAATGTTGACAAAAATTGTGACTATGTTTTTTGTTGTTGTGAACAAGCAAGTCGCCAGAGGTCCGTAACCGGGGTCTGTATCGTAGGATACGGACCCGCTCGCCAGCCAATCAGAGCGCAGGATTTGATGGAAACCGGACTGCGAAAAAAATAAAAGGTTTTTATTAATGCGCTTGTTCTTATATTATATAACTGTTTCTGTTGGAACAGCTCATTCAGAGGGACAGGTACGCTTTACAGAAAACCCAATAATTCGATAAATGGATGTGGTAGCGAGGGCGTGGTCGAGTGTCTGCTGTGAATGGCGAGGAGTTAATTGGAACCAGCAGGTAACATAAGTTACACCTGTTTTTTAATTACTGGCTCTCTATTAACATGTCTCTGTGTGAGAGAGACGCGTCCTGCAACCTGTGCGTGTGTAGAAATAGTAGGCACTAAAAAGTGAACATTAAAAATAAAAGTGCACCTTGGATTGTCGCGCCTGTCTCCAGCTCGTTATCCCATCTCGAGGAATTGTTACAATGGATTAAAACATGTTATTTAACAAGGAAATTTGATAATTGATTTGGTGAAGCCTTTTTTTGGAAGGAGACATTCAACATTTGCGGAAGGAGTCAGAAGGAAAGTTGCTCCACTGTTGCAAATTCTTCAGAATGGAGGACTTGAAAGTAAAGGTTCAACATGACTTTTTTTTTTTTTTGGGTCGTCTTATTACTTTCAAGGTAGAGTTCAAAGACATGCAGATTAGCTAAAAATACCCAGCCACCTGGGCTGCACAAGCCAGTGCATACTTAGTGCCGACACCAAGCCTGGACAGACTGGGGAGGGTTGCGTCAGGAACAGAGGTGTGACGATTAATCGATCCCTGACCTATCGATCCATTTCAATCGATTAAAATTTTGTAAAATCACGATTTCACTAACAATTCGCTAACAATACCTAATTTCATCCCGATAACCCTAACAAATTTTGACAAACGGCATCGTTTTGATATTAAAAATTCGATTCGGTATCTGGACCTGCACATGGACGCAGCCATGTTTGTGGTCGCTATAGCAATCTTGCAAGATCACGCGTTGCTTCGTGAACGACACGGCGGACGACTCGAAATTCTGGAAGGCACCGAGATTGTAAGAAATCCTGCCAAACTTTACGTAAAAGCCCAGTTTGGCAGGATTTCTTACAATCTCAGTGCCTTCTGTCCTCTCCGGACAATGAATGTTGTATCTCAAGAGGTGGGATTCACTTTAACACAAGCGACTGTATTTTTGTCTTTTAAAAGATTGAGACAAGAGTCATGAAGTTTTCACTGCTTTTATTGTTTCTTAGTGTTTTGCGGTTTGAAAATTAAAGCATGCCAACAATGACTGAACTGTATGGAAGCCGCGAGAGGCCCTTCATATAATCCTTTTTTTTTTTATTCACCTTGTTACCCCGAGATAACGACATAATTAATTCAGGATCTCGAGAAAACAACACAACTAATTCGAGATCTCGAGAAAACAAAACCGTTATTCCGAGATAACGACATAATTAATTCAGGATCTCGAGAAAACAACACAACTAATTCGAGATCTCGAGAAAACAAAACCGTTATTCCGAGATAACGACATAATTAATTCAGGATCTCGAGAAAACAACGCAACTAATTCGAGATCTCGAGAAAACAAAACCGTTATTCCGAGATAACAACATAATTAATTCAGGAGCTTAAGAAAACACCACAACTAATTCGAGATCTCGAGAAAACAAAACCGTCATTTCAAGATCTCGAGAAAACAAAATTATTCCGTGATCTCGAGAAAACCGTTATTTCATGATCTCGAGTAAACAGCTGAGAAATGGTTCATTCAGGTGCGCCAAGAGACTTGTGATATGCGACTTTGGGGCTATTTCTCATTCTGTATAGACGCAACTTTGGTCATTAGAATGTCTGGAATAATCGATCACCTAATAAGGCAATATTTTGATCAGGGGTTGACACAGGGAGAGATTGCATTAAGTCTTTTAATAAGGGATAATTTCAAAATTAGTCCGCGGCACCTCCGCAGAAGACTGGCCCGGCTTCGTCTCTACCGACGGAGATGCAGTGATCCAGCTGAGATCATGAAATAATTGTTTTGTTTTCTCGAGATCACGGAATAACGGTTTTGTTTTCTCGAGATCTCGAATTAGTTGTGTTGTTTTCTCGAAATCCTGAATTAATTATGTCATTATCTCGGGATAACAAGGTGAATTAAAAAAAAAAAAAAAAAAAAAAAAAAGATTATATGAAGGGCCTCTCGCGTCTTCCGTAGAACTGTGATAAATTTATAGTTACATTCAAAGTCGATGGAGTGACTGGAGTCTGAATAAAGACTCCAAAGGCAACACTACTATATATATTTAATTGCAGGGGCGTAGCTGGGGGGTCCATTTTTTCTGCACAAGAATATTAGAAAAGCGCCCACTGCAATTTTTCTAACTTTTTTTTTTTTAAAACTAGATTGTCACCTCAGCCTCATTAGGGTTTCTATAACCTTGTATGGACTTCCTGTGGTTTGGGCACAAAAACCCAGTTCTGCGCAAGCGCAACACGATCGCACTAGAAAACATGGTCAAGCTGCCAGTGTAGCTGCAGTCTTTTTAGTTGCGAATTACGAGTATTTCCTCGTGTTAATAATTCGCCATGTCAAAACAAGCGAAACTTTCCTTCTTTTGACGTGAAGAGAGGTAAGCAATTTATTATATATATTTTTTTTTCCATCAAAGTTGCATTTTGTGGCTTGGAAGCTCAGTTTTAGTGCCGTTTCTACAACACAGCATCAAGAAAACGTGGAAGAAACAGCAATAATGGAAGAGCCGATTTCTAAGCTACCTAAAACTAGCCATGGTAATCATTTTTGTGTTACATAATGTACTCAGGCTGCCAGTCAGTGTGTGACCCCGTCTCTGAAAAATCCTAACTACACCCCTGAACTGCTCTACATTTCTAGGCTTACAGTTAATAGAATATTGACAAGGATTTGCATCAGTTATAAAATAGGGGACAAAAAAATGTGAATCGTGATTCATATCAAATCGGAAGGTCAAAACCGTGAATCGACTTGTGAAAAAACTGAATCGTCACACCTCTAGTCAGGAAGGGCATTTGGTGTAAAAACCTATGCCAAATCAAATACGCGAATCATGATGACCCGCTGTGGCAACCCCTAACGGGAGCAGCCGAAAGATGACAATGATGACGACGACAACTTTCAAGGGAGACAAACCTCAAAAAAATAATTAATTTTTAAAAAGTAAAAGAGAGAGAGAACCCAGTGACGGAATTACTGTTTCACTGTGAAAGAGGACGATCCACAACATTAAATGCAACTACAAATGGATAAAAGTATTGTGCGTCATTCATTAATTAGTTTAAAAAAATAAATAAATTTAATTGAGGGCGGCACGGTGGTGTAGTGGTTAGCGCTGTTGCCTCACAGCAAGAAGGTCTGGGTTCGAGCCCCGGGGCCGGCGAGGGCCTTTCTGTGTGGAGTTTGCATGTTCTCCCCGTGTCCGCGTGGGTTTCCTCCGGGTGCTCCGGTTTCCCCCCACAGTCCAAAGACATGCAGGTTAGGTTAACTGGTGACTCTAAATTGACCGTAGGTGTGAGTGTGAATGGTTGTCTGTGTCTATGTGTCAGCCCTGTGATGACCTGGCGACTTGTCCAGGGTGTACCCCACCTTTCACCCGTAGTCAGCTGGGATAGGCTCCAGCTTGCCTGCGACCCTGTAGGACAGGATAAAGCGGCTAGAGATGAGATGAAATTTAATTGTTGCCAAATCGCTGTCGTACAAGAAGAATAAAATACTTCAGCGTATGCTGTTATAGGAAAATAATCAGCTCAAGAGTGCTAATTTCACACCACCGATTGGGTTTTATTTGTTATTTTATTTATACATGTTAAAGCTCGTATATAAACTATCAATCATCATCATAAAGTGTTACCCAAATATCTAGCAATTCATGAATTTTATTATCTATAAATCCTTGGCTCATTTGACTCTAATATGGTCTACACACATACTTCAGCCTCATACCTCAAATCCTCCGATGACCAGCAGTGCGTTTATGTTATATTTCCTCATCTGCTCAGCAATTTTGTCAATGTGCTTTGCAGGAAGTGTCCTGGGGAGGAGAAGAGGAAAAAAAAAAAAAAGTGTGTGTGTGTGGGGGGGGGGGGGGGGGTAGACTCAAGTACATTTATGGCAAGTTAATTAGATCAAAATCATCTTGGCACACACACACACACACCAAATGTCTGCACGGTGCAATAATTACCTTTTAGTTCCTAGCAGAGATCCTCCTTGGCCTGTCCAGCCCCCTACGTCTCCCCATTTAATCTCTTTTATCTGAGACAAGGACAGAATGAAACAGGTTTGAATTACAGAATGGAGAGGACAGACCTGAACACACAAAAGCTGAGAAGCTATTAACAGCAGCACCAGCACACTGATGGCCAGATCCTGCTGATTCCAAGGAAAGCAATCTGGTTTTATGTATTTATTTAAAGTGAATAGTGCTGTTGTAAATAAAGTAAAGGGCAGATAGGTTTATCTAAATGAGACTGTGATGCAAAAAAAAAAAAAAAGCCCCAATACACAGTTTCCTTATCCTAAGTGTCTTTACGCACTTGGGGCTTTTTTTTTCCCCTTCCCCCTCTTTTGTGTGATTAATTTGCAGGTCAATATATTTTTTTCAAACTGTTGTTTTTGTCATGAGTACTTTCATACACAAAGAAAAAAAAAAAAAAAAAAAAGACAGCGAAAAAGCAACTTTAAGAACGTGGTCGAATTTTCTGAACTTTCGCACTGCGAATAAACACACTAACCCAGGGCTTTTCAAAGTGTGGGGCGCGCGCAACGTGAGGAAAAATAAACCAGAATAAGTTACTATTGCGGACATTTAGCGAACTTCAGCTAGCCTTTACCAGAGACAAAATGGATCGATTTTTAGTACCTAAAGCTACAGTGAGTGAGGAGACAGAGTCTGGGCCAAGCAAAAAAACAGAGCCGCCAGGATGTTGCGATTTGCAACTTCAGCGCAAATTCAACCAATCCCTGCGAATTCAGGGCGGTGTTGCAATTATATCCAATCACCACAACTTTCCCGCAAATTTGACCAATCGTTGGCGTCCTCTTGAGGTGACGTCGACAAACTACCTTCCGCCTTACTTCTGTGTACCGGTATACGTTCAAGAGAAGCAGCATGTGCGCAGTGTTGCCAGATTGGACAGTTTCAAGTACATTTTGGCGGGTTTTGAACATATTTTGGACTGGAAAACGTCAGCAGTATCTGGCAACATTGCATGATGTGCGAGTCAGTGTTTCTGTAGGCTTAAATTCTGTTACTGAAAGTGTGTTATGTTTACAGTGAAGGACTGTGCGCACTTTATTTTTTTACTTAATACAAGAAATTAATGGATGCCAACATTTTTGCCAAAACGGTATTTTATTTTCCATTGTTTAGGCAGCTTCAGCATCATACTGTGAGATTCTGTTCAATTTTTTTTTTCTTCTATGAAGCCTGAGCCATTTATTTTATTAGTTTATAATTATTGTTTAATTTAGTCTTCAGGAGAGACTGCCTGCACACAGTACTAGTATTAATAGTTTTTTTTTTTCTTACATGAAATCTGAGGCATTTATATTATATTTTAAGGTAACTTCATGTTGTGCTGTGAGGTTCTCTGCACTTTAGCTTTTGAACCAACAGGAGCATTTGGATAAGTAAAGCCTATTTTTCTGCATTTTTGTAGTCCTGGTAATCTTTTATATTGGTAAAGTTGTTTATAGGACCATTTCTCAGTGTCTGTTTTTTTAATCAATAGTTTTTCAGTAATAACTTAATATTTAACATATCACTCAATTTTAATCACAAAAAGAGAAAATCGCAACAATTTCTCGCAACTTTCACTTCCTCCCGCAATGTAATCGCAACAAAACCTAAAAAACACCGCAACTTTCATCGCAATTTTTTTGGAAAACCCCCTGCAATATCAGACATTTTAGCCCGCAACAATCACAAAAAAGGCCCGCGGAATCCTGGGGGACTGGAAAAAGAAGGAAGTATGACCACGATTATTTAAAGTTTGGATTTTCATGGACTGGTTCTGAAGATGCTCCACTGCCACAGTGTGTTGTCTGCCAAGAGGTGCTAGCTAACGATGCTATGAGATGTTTAAAATGTGTAAAACAAGATGTTTTAAAAAGCACAGATGTTTAAAATGTGAAAAAGAAAAATGTGTACAACCATTTTTTAAAAATACGAATGGAACGTTAAGTATAGCAACAACAAAAATTGTAAGGGGCGGGGGGCGCTGTTTATTTGCTCTCCGAGGGGGGGCTGACTCTCCCACACTTTGAAAACCCCTGCACTAACCAATAATTATACAATTATACAGATCCAACATCACATGGTGACATGGGTAAGAGTACTGGACAGACAAAGACAAAATGGCTTTGAATGTCGCGGCGAGCGTCTGCTAAGCACCGCAGTCACTCACATCCAGGAACTAAGCGGCTACATTTCACCCATGAATACACACCACCATGAGCGTTGCTTTCTTTCATGTTGCCCAATGTCCCGTCTCTCAGCTTCAACTCTTGAATGACATCATTAAACTCCTGCTGTTGTTTCCGTTCCAACAAAGGGTGTACCAAAAATGTTCCCTTTCTTGACAGCAAGTCTTTAATTATTGTCTTCATCACTACTAGACGACTCAATCATTCACCATCAGGACACTACCGACAGTTGTGCCATGAAATCAGTGCGAAATGAGCACGAAAAAGGGACACGAAGACTCAAAATATTAAAGACGCAAAAACGTGAAAAAAAAATAAATCAACTGTGAGCTACTGCTCACTTACGTATCCCCCCCCCGCTCTCGCTTATATCAGAATGCAAGCAATCGAAGGAATAAGACACTTATTATGAATGAAGCAGTTGTGATTTGTAGTTGCTGAGAAAAATGTTATGAAAATTTTGTAAATCCATCATGTGTTTCGTAAATACATTCAGTCGGTAAACAGGAAGTCGATGTGCGACACTTCTGAAAACGGTATACACGGTATAGAACCCCAAGCTGAAGCTCGGTACCAAATATCAAGCAGTTGTGATTTGTAGTTGCTGAGAAAAACGTTATGAAAATTTTGTAAATCCATCGTATACGTTTCGTAAATACATTCAGTCGGTAAACAGGAAGTCGATGTGCGACAGATCTGAAAACGGTATACACGGTATAGAAGCCCAAGCTGGAGCTCGGTACCAAATATCAAGCAGCTGTGATTTGTAGTTGCTGAGAAAAACATTACGGAAATTTTGTAACTCCACCATATGTGTTTCGTAAATGCATTCAGTCAGTAACCAGGAAGTCGATGTGTGACAGATCTGAAAACGGTATACACAGTACAGAACCCCAAGCTGAAGCTCGGTACCAAATATCAAGCAGTTGTGATTTGTAGTTGCTGAGAAAAACGTTACGAAAGTTTTGTAAATCCACCGTATAGGTTTCGTAAATACAGTCAGTTGGTAAAAAGGAAGTTGATATGCAACAGATCTGAAAACGGTATACACGGTACAGAACCCCAAGCTGAAGTTTGGGACCAAGTGGCTATGATTTGTGGTTGCCGAGAAAAAGGGTGTTTCGGACGGATGGAGATACAGACAGATGGAGGTAAACCAGCATACCATGTAATAAAAAATTGCATCCAACTACGTGTGCATACATAGTCTGGTTAACACCAGACCATATCACAAGTGAAATATGGTCTGGAATCCGCCTATTGAATTTCTCGTAGGGGAGGTGTGGTTTACGATTGTCAATGGCCGTTTATTGGACGTTGCGAATGTCTATCATTTGGCGTATACGTAGCCCATGGCCAATCATGGCAGTTGTACCCGGTGACGTAGTTAGAGCGACGA
Organism: Neoarius graeffei; assembly: GCF_027579695.1. Classification (NCBI taxonomy): domain Eukaryota; kingdom Metazoa; phylum Chordata; class Actinopteri; order Siluriformes; family Ariidae; genus Neoarius; species Neoarius graeffei. The sequence goes on from NC_083573.1 coordinate 91,139,028, forward strand.
AGAAGACGAAGAGGCGAAGAAGAGAAGGAAAGAGAAAGAGAAGGCAAAACAAAAATAGGAAAACAATGGCACCGAACGATTACTGCCATTTGTGCAAGACAAAGCTTGATCGAAAGTTTGGTTCGTATCGCTCGCCGCCATGTTAAATGTGATCTGTAAACAGTCCCAAATAAACTACAAGCTTCCGTTTGTCGAGTAGTACGCGTCACCGTCTTTCCACCCCTCCCCACTCTCTGATTGGCTCCCTAACTCAGGCGAGCCTTTAGACCATAGTTTCCATGCTGTCTTTTCAGATCGGAACGATTGTGCAAAGCAGCATGGGATTTCCCAGGCTATGTGCATACACAGAGTGTAAAAAATTTGCACACAAATTTTTCGCATCACAATTTTGTGCTGCATCCAAGTGTGTAAAAGCCAAAAGTCATGCACAATCTGTAGAAAAAAAGTTACCCTTACAGCGTATAGTTAAACACATCCTGACGTAACAATTAGGGATGAGCGAGTACAGCATTGTCTATATCTGTAAACCATATGAATTATCTGTATCCGAATCTGTACTCGGAGCGGGCGGGGCCTAAACCGGAAGTGGGCAGGATTTAACCCGGAAGTGGGCCTAATTGTCTTGAAACAGGCGGGGCTTTAACCAGCATGTTATTTTAAGCATGCAATTAATATGGGTTGATCAGAAATTGTTATATTTATTGCTGATTAGAAAACTATTTACCGGTACAGGACAGCATCAGCACTGAGCTTCAGATCAATGGTTTTGATCACGATAGCAAACGAACTATTTACAGAACAAGTTTTGCAACTATGAATACAACACATGCGGTTGCAATTATGAAATGAAATGTAATGAACAAGAGTTTTCATACTCAACATAACTTTCTTTTTTTAAACTTTTAATTTTTTTATGATTAGTGCGATTTTTTTTTTATTCTTTATTTTTTTCCACACCAGAGGGGTGTGTGTGTGTGTGTGTGTGTGTGTGTGTGTGTGTGTGTAGTTTAATTTGTAATATTTATATAACTACGACCTAGAAAGTGTCAGTGCGTGAAGTAAAATAAAGAGTGACTGAGGGAGAGACAGAGAGCTGTTCTCTGCGTGAGTGAGCAGAGCAGTGTGTGTAGGGGAGGGGCGTTGTGACGCTGTGTAAGGATTTTCATTCAGCCCGAGCACAGATATTGACTCGTATTACTCGTACTCGGCAAAAGTGCTTTATCCGTACCGGATACTCGTTTCAGCCGAGTATCCAGCTCAACTCTAGTAACAATGTTGACTTTTTTGGTACAAGACACAAAGATGCTTCGCCAATCCCATTCTCTTGCGTTTTATCCAAATTAGAAATGCTAGGTCCAATGTCAAGTGGAACAAAAATAGTCAGTTTAGACAGCACAACAACAACAACTCCTTAAATGTGTTTTCAGAATTTACATGAAAAAGGGTTGAACCTACACTACATACAAAACAAACAAAAAAAATTCTACACAATATGTGAAGTTCTACACACTGTGTTACACTATGGAACTGAAACAGATTGAATTGGGATTACACATATGCTTGACTTGCAAGTGACGTCAAAGCAAAATAGAAACCTGGATGTCGGCCATGTTGGTGGATATACAAACGCAGGGTCGAGCGACATTCCATATAAAACAATCACGTGTGCGCGACTATGCTTGCTTTCACTGCTTTAAGCATTCTTTTAGCTCTGCCATATCTTTGTGGTCACAGCAGTACTCGTGACCGTGGCACGTTCCGATTTTTAAGAATTCCGTCCGTGATTCGCAAAGAGGGCGAGGAAACTCTGAGGCTTAGTATGGAGAGGAGACGAGCACGACTGAACAACATCGGCAGGGCTGATCTAATACAGGCTGAAACCAAAACAGCTCGTGTTTGCAGGAATCAGGTCCGATTGAAAAGCTTTTTCAATATCATCATGGAATAAATTTATTTTGTGTTGCTAGAATTTTGCTATAAAATGAGCGTTCTCTTGTCGTGGTTCACTCGGTCGTTATGTTATAATTATAAAATTGTTATAATTTTAGAGTGGCTGACCTGAAATAAATTGAAATGTGATTTGTGAGCCATAAAGTTAGAGACTTGTCAAAATTTGTCTGTTGTTTACACATCGAAGTAAACTAAATGCAAAAGAAGCCCTAACTTACCTTCGCTGCTACAACTGCTTTGTCATTGTTGACTGGTTTGTTTAATTAATTAATAAGGTATTTACCCAGCCAGAGACAAAGTAGTCATCGGCTTCCATGGACTTAAGCGCCTTCATTTGAGATTTGTCGACCCACAAACCAGATAGAACGCGATATCTGGGTACTCGATGGTCAGTAGAAGCATCTTATCTTCAGAAAAGTCTGACTTTTTTAAATAATATGGATCAAAACCCACACATATCTATCTTCTCTTTGTATCGAATTGTCACTCGAGCGTTCAAATTGTAGTAATAATGAGAAAAATTCAGCATTGTTTACAGACACGCTTTCAGCGGCTGCCAGCCTAGCTGCTTTGTATATCCACCATCATGGCGGATGCTCATGTAGCACATTTTGATCACATGGTTGTAAGTTATCTATATAGTGTGAGATAAACTATAACAGAAAAAAAAAAATAAAATGTCCGCCTTATTGTCCAGAGCACAAGTTCATTACGCAGGGATTCCACAGCTGTCCGTAGCTTCAGAGTCCAAGAAAGCAAAATTGCCTGTACTTTCTGCGTGGGAGGGATGGAATGCTCTCTCTCTCTCTCTCTCATCTATTAATCACAGTGACTGCAGCCAACAGTGGGCGTCTGAGCTCATGCATGCAGAAGGCGCGCCCCTATGGAATCAATTTTGTGCCAAAATGTTCATACAATACTTTTGAAATATCAAACAAAAACAACAAATCAAAATACAAAAAAAGAAAAAAGAGTCAATTTTTTTAGACTGGCAAACAAATTATTCGTGTAATCGTGCAAAATATCAGTCTATTACTCTTCAGAAACCTTTTATTTTTGTTCCACGTCTTTCTCAGTTTTGTTTGACGTAATTTATTTTGGTTGCGATTCCAGCTTTCTCGTTTGCGCTCCCTGACTTTTTCGCTACGTTCACACTGCAAGGCTTAATGCTCAATTCCGATTTTTTTGTGGAATCCGATTTTTTTGTGAGGTCGTTCACATTAACAAATATATGCGACTTGTATGTGATCCTCAGTATGAACGAAAAGCGACCTAAAAGTGTTCCGCATGCGCATTGCAGGATACGACGACGTCACATGCAGTGAGCATGGCCAGTGTTTACGGAAGTAAAACAGCCCGGTTGCGGTATGACCCATCCAATCTAGCTTGAATAGCTGCATCCCCCCAAATGGAAATCAGCTCCCTAACCTCTGCGTCCTTCCATTGAGAAGATTCTGAACCTTCACAGCCCGAAGCGTCCCTCGCATTGATGTCATGCGCAGGGGCGCAGATACGTTTTTTGAACTGCGGGGGACAAAGCTGCCAGCAAACCAACCCCAACCCCGATATGCCTGTCAGACTTGTTGTTAGTAACCATAGCAACCAAGCTCGAGCTCGCAACCTGTGCAGTCTGCGCAGCTCAACCAACCGAATATCAGTCTTTGTTTTATGCGAGTTGTTGCAACTATGTATACACTGCCGTGCACCTCAATAAACCGAATGGTAATTAGTCTTTTGATTTTTCCGTGAGGTTTGCCTTATACAAAGACAGCATAGACGTTTTTTCCTCCCTATAAGTGGGGGGGACCGCGCAAGGTGAATTTAAATCTGGGTGGGACGAGTCCCACCCCCTATCTGCGCCCGTGATTATGCGCCATGTTGTTGTAACTTTTTTTGAGAGACCCGCCGCCTACTTCAGTGCAGAATAGTGACATTTGTGGCTTGTTGATGACGTGTAAGTCGGATGAATGCGACCTGGCGGTTCAGACTGAAGTCGCATATGAAAAGAGCGGATAGGGATCGGAATTAGGACCACATATCCAAACGGCCTGGGTCGGATTTGAAAAAATCGGATCTGTGTCGTTCATATTGTCAATAAAAGATCGGATACAGGTCACATATGGGCGAAAAGATCGGATTTGAGTCACTTCAGCCTGCAGTGTGAACGTAGCCTTTGCTTGCAGTTTTGGCACAAACTTCACGTGTGGGCGGGCTGTCCAGGAATGCATTCCCATTGGCTAACTTGTGTTTGACTGACAGCTATGCTCAGCCATTCCCTACTCGGATTCTGGCGGACTGTTTGACGAGTGACCGATCCATTGACGGTAAACAAGGATGGAGTGGACTTCAGTGGCGATTATGATATTGAATTTACACTTTGTTGAATTAATTCAATATCATAGTCGCCACTGAAGTCCACTCCATCCTTGTTTACCGTCAATGGATCGGTCACTCGTCAAACAGTCCGCCAGAATCCGAGTAGGGAATGGCTGAGCGGAGCTGTCAGTCAAACACAAGTTAGCCAATGGGAATGCATTCCTGGACAGCCCACCCACACGAAGTTTGTGCCAAAACTGCAAGCAAAAAGTCAGGGAGCGCAAACGAGAAAGCTGGAATCGCAACCAAAATAAATTACGTCAAACAAAACTGAGAAAGACGCGGAACAAAAATAAAAGGTTTCTGAAGAGTAATAGACTGATATTTTGCACGATTACACGAATAATTTGTTTGCCAGTCTAAAAAATTTGACTTTTTTTTTTCTTTTTTTGTATTTTGTCGTTTTTGTTTGATATTTCAAAAGTATTGTATGAACATTTTGGCACAAAATTGATTCCATACGCCCCCGCCCCGAGTCTGTTATGCAGCACCATGAAACAGCATGAGCAGTAGGTAGAAGAGATGCAATTGGTGGTTTCGCACACCATGTGATGGTCACCATCCCTGCTTAGTGGATGTTATATGAAGGGAGTCTAATTAACAATTATTCCATGAAATCAAGTCGTACATGAACTGATCGCCGATGAGGCACATAGCACTGAGTCGGCTATAAGCCGTGTACGACGAGATTGAGTGGAATAACTTTTATTCTATCCACAGTCACTGGATTTTGAGAAAGGGAGCATTTAAAATTTTTTTTGTAAATTCGATAAATAAAAACTTTATACAAAACGTCCAACAAAATAATTTCCGCTAAGACGGACTTCTTAAAAACCCATCAACGGCTGAACGAATTGACTTTAGTGTTTTGTTTTTTGTAGAAAGTGTCGTCTTGCTGTTGTCCCAAGGTATAGAATAGCTTTTTTTTTTTTACATTTATTTAATTCTTCCTTGGACACTTCAGTTTGTAATTTTCAAACTTCTTTGAGCTTTTGAACCAGTCTTAAAAAATAAATAAATGAATAAATAAATAAATAAATAAAAATAATGCTTAAAGATGAAGAATGCAAACAAACCAGTGAAATGACAGTAGCAATTTGTGAAAAATACTATAATAATAATTTCTTGAAAAATATATTAAAAAAAAATATATATATATATATATATATATATGGTTCTTACCATCAAATACTTTTATTCCATATTTTGTTGCTTTTTTTGTAGTTTTGTTTTCAAGTAGAGTTTTTATTTCCTCCTCGGTCGGTTCAGCAACACGCGCCATTTTGTTTTTCTCTACTCATGGTATATGAGCTGATATCCTAGTTGTAGAGTAGCCAATCAGAGTGATCGATTGCTCATATCCAGTGAATGTGGATATAATAATTGCAGTTAGACAGTATTATGGCTTTGACAAATTATACATCATTTGCACATTTAGTCAGTCGCTGAGTTTAAAACGATGAGTTTACTTCTCCATTTTGCTCACCAATGTATTAATAATGTTCATTTTTCATTTCAACAGTAGGCCACAGGACAATCCGACTTTAGAACTGGTTTTCTAACTTAACTGGTGTGCCGGATTAGAAACTTTACTCTTCTGGTCCCGGCCTGCGTGTAGCCGGTTTGTAACCCCTGCTCTAAATTGAAACAACAGACAAACACATGCTCAGAGCAAAGAGTGCATCATAATGGGGAATTGCATCAGACAAGCTAATTGATGGCATTTAGCTGGGTGAATTCATCCGTGACTGGGTCAAACCAACATTATCCACGCTTGCTGGATCAATATAAAGATCGATATTGGACGGAAAGTTGAACTGGTAGTTAATACAGGGCCTCGCTTAATCTCCGAGCGCTCTTAATTCCCTTTTCGATTGGCCGTCCACATCAGGATTCATGGTGGATTAAGACTGTATCTACTTCATTGACAAAAGTAATTAATGTAATCAGTAAATAATTACTCCGGACATGTTTATCTGTATGACCCTAACAGTTTGCACACCGTCACTGGCACTCGTCGCCCCCTGTCAGCTCAGAGCGGTACTACAGCCTATACAACAAGGCTTATTGGTTAAACTAATCTGATAATCCGTGTAATCTGTCTGACGCAGCAAAAGATCATCGCTGTAGGGTTAGAGGTCACAGCGCAGCAGCTGTGTATTTATCTGCATTGTAACCGCATGACTCTGAACCATTCACATGGCATTAGAGTGAGATTTTGCAGGATGTTCTGTGGGATGCTGACGCCCCCTAGTTTTCATATTTTACTAGTCTCAGTAGAATATTAAACAATTTCATATCCACATCACCTCAGCTTCTTCAGACCACAGGATATTGAGCGTGATATTTACTTTATGTGCTCTGTACAGTATTTATTGTGCTAAAATAGTAATACTAAGAGCTTAGTGGGCTTCTAAGGGCTTTAAAATACACCAGCTGGCTGCACCAGAACAACATAAACCATTATTACAGCCTAGTTTGCACGTAAACAGCCACTAGGTTCATGTTTACAGACGACTAAAAATGAATAGATGCACCAAATAGCATAGATTTAACCCTGCTTTAAAGCTCTAACTTAAAAGACACACACACCTGCCCCCTGTGTACGTAAGATCTACTGTAAAATAATATATAGACTGAGGCACTGCCTAAAAGCGGAGCTCCCATCTGTTTCTGGGTTGTAGAATTTTCTTATATCATAGCCAGACTCTTTTGTTTTAGCTTTTGATTTTGGACCCGGAAGTCAATTTTCCTTACAAGTGACGTCACACTTAACAGCTCTCATAGAATCATCTACCAGGTAGTTGTCAAAATAATTCTCGCTTTGTGATTGTTCGATAGTCTTTTTCACTTTCCCGTCTTCTAAGCTTTCCTTCTTTTGTTAAAATTTGTTTTCCTTCTTCGCTTACGTTTTGCCTTCTTTCTTTTTCACTTTCCCGTCTTCTAAGCTTTCCTTCTTCTGTTAAAATTCATTTTCTTTCTTTAGGACGCTATTTCTCACTCAGTTTTCAACCAAATCACCGCCAAATTTCACATGAGCAATACCTCTGGGCTGAATTACATTGCTATGACTTTTGGTGGTGATCTGGATCACTGAACCGAAATGATTCATGAAAAACCGGCTCCCCCCCAATCATTAACTCTGTCAATCTCATCTCATTATCTCTAGCCGCTTTATCCTTCTACAGGGTCGCAGGCAAGCTGGAGCCTATCCCAGCTGACTACGGGCGAAAGGCGGGGTACACCCTGGACAAGTCGCCAGGTCATCACAGGGCTGACACATAGACACAGACAACCATTCACACTCACACCTATGGTCAATTTAGAGTCACCAGTTAACCTAACCTGCATGTCTTTGGGCTGTGGGGGAAACCGGAGCACCCGGAGGAAACCCACGCGGACACGGGGAGAACATGCAAACTCCGCACAGAAAGGCCCTCGCCGGCCCCGGGGCTCGAACCCAGGACCTTCTTGCTGTGAGGCGACAGCGCTAACCACTACACCACCATGCCGCCCAACTCTGTCAATATTCATGATTTTTTTTTTTTGGGTTCAGGGCAGCAGGGCACAACTTTTCCTCACCTAGCGTCATTTTCTCTCTCTTACTGTTTCGGATCTATAGGGTACAGTGACCAGACGTCCCGGTTTGTAACAGCTAGCACAAATCACTGTGACTTTAGTCACAGTCTCTGTCTAGTTTTGTTTTCTTTAATCCGAAAAGTGCTCTCTTGTGCAACATGCTGCTCAGATACAAACTTTTTTTTTTTTCTGTAACATTTAAATGTTGTGCTGGAAAATAAATTAACGTTTGGAACTCTAAAATGTTTTTGTACTGACTTGATAATATAGAAGTCATACAACAGAAATCTATAACAAAGTTTGTATGAAATAAAAAAATAGGTTGCCTAAGACTTTTGTACAGTACTGTGTATATACAAAGCATTTTATCATTAATGTAACATTATGCTTTGTTTGTTCAGTAAATTCAAATGCAGATTTAAAGGCGCGTGTGTGTACCTGTCCTTTATAGAAGCCCTCGAAGCCATCGTTGATGGCGAACATCTTGTGCCCCTCAGAGATGCCCACTCTGATGGCAGAGCGCACAGCTGCGTTCATGCCCGCTGCTGGAGCGCCAACATTCAGCACTGCCACGTTGAAGTTGCTCTAAAGAAAAACGGGAAGAGAAAACGGACAGCATGATGAACGTCTGACGCTTTTATTTGATCTTTTTCATTACTTTTGCATCAATATTTCTGATACAAATCTGTTTAAGGAATGGTGTCAGTGTCTCAGCAGTTAATTTACTTGCATTACTATCCCTTATACACACACTTCATTACCAAAACACAAGAAGGGAAAATCTGCATCAATGCTCTTGCTATGTGATACAGTTTGACTACGTTCAGACTGCACCCTGAAACGACCCATATCCGATTTTTTTGCCCATATGCGACCTGTATCTGATTTGTTATTGACAATCTGAACGACACAGATTCGATTTATTTCACATGCGACCCAGGCCGCTTGGATATGTGGTCCTAATTCCGATGCATATCCGTTATTTTCACATGCGACTGCAGTCTGACCGGACAGGTAGCATTCATGCGACCTACACGTCATCAACAAGAGACAAACGTCACTATTCTGCATTGGCTAATCCCGCCTCTTTGGTGGAAAACAACAACATTTGTACAGTTTTCAGAATTTAAATAGACTTTTATAGAATTGATCAAGCTAATGGTGGATTTGGTAGGGACCTGGATGTTGATCTGTTAGCCTGATTAAATAAAACAGTTTCTATAACTGATTTATAACTTAAACCATCCTGTATTACAAGATAAGAATGTTCTGGAAATTTCCAGTAATTTGACACCTTCGGTCTCATTAGTCTGCTGCCCACATTAATCAGATTATTGTGCGAGTTCCGCCGCCGCCGCCACAAAAACCACATCGCCAGGTCTCGCCTCATCTCCATGCTTTACTTGCAAACTTAAGTGCGCTTTTTTTTTGTTTACGTATTAAGTAGATGTGCTTATTACGTGTCAATTTGTGCATGCGGGACACTTTTGGGTCGTTTTCCGTTCATATTGGAGATCGCATACAAGTCTCATATAATTGGTAATGTGAACGGCCTAACAAAAAAATCGGATTTCACAACAAATCGGATATGGGTCGTTTCAGGTTGCAGTCTGAACGTAGTGTTTAAGCTGACATTTTTTCGCTTGTGTCTAGACCACTGCCGGTAAAGACCAGCACATTTCTTTCAGCCAAAAAAAAATCAGGGGATAGAAAATGCTGACCTGATAGCAAAGGAGAAAATGTACCCTGCGTCATCAAATGCAAAATGATGTAGCATAAAAAGAGAATTTTTTTTTTTTAAATGTACAGTTTAGATCAATATTATAATAAACCAATGAGAAGTAGGAAAATATACAAATTGAATATTAATCATGTAATATGTTATGGAAACTGATTAAACTGACCATCATGGATGAACAGGAAGTGAAAATGATCATAGTTGTAATAATCACGTTTCTCAGTTGTATAACATGGGTTACACACCAATTATTGGCACCAAATACAAAATCTATTAACGAATTCATATTCTATTATACCACAGTGCTTTTAAATTCTTGAATTTGATAAGAATAAGCTGTGGTGTTTTTTTTTTTTTTTGAAACTAAGTGTAACAGCACCACAAGCGTTTTAAATAAATAAATAAATAAAAACCAAACACACCACACTGAATGCTATGAAGCAAGGTTGTGGGCTCACTGAAATGAGCCCAGCGCTGTAGGCAAAGATACTCTTGACTAGAGGTTCATACAGCCAGTCAGCGACCATCATGTGACGTGATTACACACACACATACACACACGACACCCACCTATTATGAGCTCCAATGGACGAATATATTCAAGCCCATTGTGCTGACATTTCCACAATTCGTCACCAGTAGGCGTGTTACGGACTCCTTCGCAGATGTAACGACGGTGAACGAAGTGCATTATTTACTGCGTTATTTTTCCGCAAAAACATGTTTGGAGGTGAAACTGAAAGGTGATAGACTGAACACAAACCGTTTCATCAAAAGTACAAATTACACAAAAAGGACAGATGACAAAATCATTTCGTGCTTTTTAAGTGTGAACAAACGGGCTACAACTTTTCTGTGTCCCGCGTTTATCATCAAGATGAAACACAGTTCACATTTAAATGCCAAACGTTATATAAACTTAAATTATATGTTAGTGATCTACAACCCCGATTCCAAAAAAGTTGGGACAAAGTACAAATTGTAAATAAAAACGGAATGCAATAATTTACAAATCTCAAAAACTGATATTGTATTCACAATAGAACATAGACAACATATCAAATGTCGAAAGTGAGACATTTTGAAATTTCATGCCAAATATTGGCTCATTTGAAATTTCATGACAGCAACACGTCTCAAAAAAGTTGGGACAGGGGCAATAAGAGGCTGGAAAAGTTAAAGGTACAAAAAAGGAACAGCTGGAGGACCAAATTGCAACTCATTAGGTCAATTGGCAATAGGTCATTAACATGACTGGGTATAAAAAGAGCATCTTGGAGTGGCAGCGGCTCTCAGAAGTAAAGATGGGAAGAGGATCACCAATCCCCCTAATTCTGCACCGACAAATAGTGGAGCAATATCAGAAAGGAGTTCGACAGTGTAAAATTGCAAAGAGTTTGAACACATCATCATCTACAGTGCATAATATCATCAAAAGATTCAGAGAATCTGGAAGAATCTCTGTGTGTAAGGGTCAAGGCCGGAAAACCATACTGGGTGCCCGTGATCTTCGGGCCCTTAGATGGCACTGCATCACATACAGGCATGCTTCTGTATTGGAAATCACAAAATGGGCTCAGGAATATTTCCAGAGAACATTATCTGTGAACACAATTCATCGTGCCATCCGCCGTTGCCAACTAAATCTCTATAGTTCAAAGAAGCAGCCGTATCTAAACATGATCCAGAAGCGCAGACGTCTTCTCTGGGCCAAGGCTCATTTAAAATGGACTGTGGCAAAGTGGAAAACTGTTCTGTGGTCAGACGAATCAAAATTTGAAGTTCTTTATGGAAATCAGGGACGCCGTGTCATTCGGACTAAAGAGGAGAAGGACAACCCAAGTTGTTATCAGCGCTCAGTTCAGAAGCCTGCATCTCTGATGGTATGGGGTTGCATTAGTGCGTGTGGCATGGGCAGCTTACACATCTGGAAAGACACCATCAATGCTGAAAGGTATATCCAGGTTCTAGAGCAACGTATGCTCCCATCCAGACGACGTCTCTTTCAGGGAAGACCTTGCATTTTCCAACATGACAATGCCAAACCACATACTGCATCAATTACAGCATCATGGCTGCGTAGAAGAAGGGTCCGGGTACTGAACTGGCCAGCCTGCAGTCCAGATCTTTCACCCATAGAAAACATTTGGCGCATCATAAAACGGAAGATACGACAAAAAAGACCCAAGACAGTTGAGCAACTAGAATCCTACATTAGACAAGAATGGGTTAACATTCCTATCCCTAAACTTGAGCAACTTGTCTCCTCAGTCCCCAGACGTTTACAGACTGTTGTAAAGAGAAAAGGGGATGTCTCACAGTGGTAAACATGGCCTTGTCCCAACTTTTTTGGAGATGTGGTGTTGTCATGAAATTTAAAATCCCCTAATTTTTCTCTTTAAATGATACATTTTCTCAGTTTAAACATTTGATATGTCATCTATGTTCTATTCTGAATAAAATATGGAATTTTGAAACTTCCACATCATTGCATTCCGTTTTTATTTACAATCTGTACTTTGTCCCAACTTTTTTGGAATCGGGGTTGTAATACACCATGTACTGAGGGGCTCCTGTTGAAATTATGGATTCTTTGAAGTGAGTGGCATAGTACTATTTTGTTACGGGCACAGCCCTGAAGAAAATGGTACCTATGCCAGTCCCTGATGAGAATCCATAATTTCAACCGGAGCCTCTCGGTGCATGGTGCATTAGATTTATAACCCTCACTAAAAAATTCCAAACTTAAAGTGCTAAGATCGAATCTCGGCATAAACTCACCGGAGGCAGCCGCGTTTGTTGGTTACATCGGGGCGACCTTCGACCTACACATGTACAATACATCATACTATCGCTTTTTCTTTTTTTTTTTAACCATGCCATCACCTGCCTCACTAAGTATGATCATGATATGTAGATCTGCACACAGAAATGCTCGCGGAGCCACAGCTGCAGAGGTGGACAGTAACGAACTACATTTACTTGAGTGCTGTACTTAAGTTCACTTTTTGAGTATCTGCACTTTGAGTATTATCTTTTTGGGAAACTTATGACTTTAACGTCACTACATTTGAAAGGCAAATATTGTACTTTTCACTCCACTACATTTCTATCAAGGCCCTCGTTACTATTAAGCAGCTTTGAAAGTGGAGGTTTTTTCTTTTTCTTTTCTAAAACATGATTGTTTTTTTCGCAGGTGACACTGAGACAGCCGATCAGTAATCACTGGGGTCCACAGACTGTATAAAATCAACTTCAATGATTTCTCAGCAGCATTATTTAACACGATCAGTTGATGGCAGAATGGAAGGAGGCGGTTCTCCTGGAGAATGCATGCACTCATGGCCCATGAACCCATGTTTTAGTTTTCTGAAAGGATTAAAGATTCGTTTCGTTTTAAATGTTTGCCGAAAACGAACCACATCACGGCCTACAAAAACTCGCCGTCCGACCTGCGGAAACATATTGAGGTCTGTAAACGTTTTATTCCAAGAGAAAGCTTGCACTGAAGTTGTTTGTCCTTTTAGAGCTAGCGATAGCATTGCAATAGCTATACAGTCTGGTTAGTCAAATGACTTTCTATGGATTTGCCCGCCAAGTTGCCGTAGCCTTGTTCACGGATAACGTTTACACATAGCTAGTTAACTTGGACACTTGTTAGTTAGCATGTAAAAATGGAGTTACGCTAACACGAATAACGTTAACTTATCTGAAGTCCTTTCAGAAATGTTTTAGCATAATCTTGCCAAATAAACAGAATGTAGAAATCTTTCTTTTCTAGTCGCGTTAGCTACCCAATATGATTTTGAGTTTGAAAAGCGTTTGCTAGCATGTCAGGTAGAGTTTCACTGACTAGCTTAACGTTAAACCACCATGATGGCACAGCATGCGTTCATTTTGTGAATTCACATTTCTGTCTTTGGTAACGGTGTGGCAATAATACAACAATGCACTGACAGAAATGTACTTTTAATACTTAAGTATTTTTAAAAGCAAGTACTTCAGTACTTTAACTTGAGTAAAAATTTGACTGGAGAACTTTCACTTGTATCGGAGTAACATTTGACCAGTGGGATCTGTACTTTGACTTAAGTAATGAAGTTGGGTACTTTGTCCACCTCTGCACAGCTGTGACTCGAGTCGGCTGTATAGCTTGAAACCATGACGTCAGCTTATGGTATATCCAGGATATACCATGACTGACTCACACCATATCCATTTTTTGACATCACGAGATACAGTACATTGCTTAATCAATGGTGGAAGTATTTTATGGTCACGTGAGCCATCCTTGGCCAATCCCTGCACGGGAATTTTTTGATGAGGGATATGTTGTATATTATTTTCACTGCGTCCCCCAAAAAATTACCATCAGCGGCACTGTGTTATTTTTAAATGCTGAGTTAATAATAATCAAAATCACAGAGTAGCCTGGTAGGAGGTGTGCCATCAGCTGATCTATTAGGACCATCTGGGAGTTACTGTTACTGTACCTAAACAATGCACGAGAGAGAGAGACGGACAGAGAGATTGACCAAAACAACATCTACATTATCATTTGTCAACTACCAAAGCTTTCATCTCCTCCTCCTTTCCCTCTCCAAACCTGTCCACTAGTGCAACATGAGCCAAAAGAACAAACACAAGGGAACGACATGTGGATATGATTACACCTTCCTGCTGCTGGGAAATGGAGACATGACCACTGAGACTAATGCATACGGTACACAGCCTTTTGTTCATGAGCTATGAATCACAGGAAAGCTCACATGTGGAAGTTCAGATTCCGGTTTGCGGTGAGCCAGGAGCTTGTAGGTCTTTAGATTGTTCTCAAAACTCCTAAAGATTAGGGCAGAGAAAACAAAATAAAAAAAAAAAAAAAAAAAACATGAAATGTATTTTCAGGATGTACAGATTTTCCAACATGTATCCATTTTCCATCAATATACTGTACCTGCCACGAAGCTTTACAGCATCTTCAAACTTCTTCTCGTCCATGGCTTTCTGTACCTCCTGGGTCTGTTAGGACAAAGCACAAGGCAATTCGTTCCTGACTAGTGGTGTTTATATTGCCATTTGAATATAATATATCGGATTTAAGAAGAAGAAACCTTTGTCACATGCACACTTCAAGCACAGTGAAATTCATCCTCTGATTTTAACCCATCTGAAGCAGTGAACACACGCGTGCACACCCAGAGCAGTGGGCAGCCACACTAGAGCACCCAGGGAGCAATCAGGGGGTTCGGTAGCTTGCTCAAGGGCACTACAGCCCAAGGCCGCCCCACGTTAACCTAACTGCATGTCTTTGGATTATGGGGGGAAACCGGAGCACCCGGAGGAAACCCACGCAGACACGGGGAGAACATGCAAACTCCACACAGAAAGGCCATCGCCAGCCGCTGGGTTCGAACCCAGAACCTTCTTGCTGTGAGGCGACCATGCTATAGGATTTGCTTTTGAATCCCAGTGCTAAGGATAGTTGCATTCAACGTGAGTGATTCCTAACGCTTGAAATGTGCAATATACAGTGTCCGCACTGCTCACGTGTCTCCTTCAGCAAAAAAAACCAGCAACACTGGATATCAAATTCAGCCTCTCAGGGCTTGTAAGGATAAAATTACACACTGTTTTTCTGAACTGAGGTAAGAGGCTTCAAGAAGAAAGAGCAGGTGACAAAGTCAGAGCGTTATGCCTGAATTTAAAAAAAAAAAAAAAAAAAAAAAAAAAAATCACATGAAGCAAATAAATATAGCATTAACTTAAAGGTAGACTGACTTTCAGATTTAGGTCATAAAAACAATCCCCCCCCCCGACACCCAATTATTTTTGTTTAGTGGACCGAAAGCTACTGAATTTGAATCACAGACTCCCAATTTTATTCATTTTTTTTATTTTTAAATAGAAAAGAATTAATGAATTTAAGGCCACGTGGCCCTAAATTCTCCTCTATTTTTTCCTGCTTCACCATGACCCAATACAACATACTATGTCATGCATCACGTGGTGGGCTTTCCCCGTTTGCGCAAGGCATTGTGGAATACAAATCTGAAACAGGAGAGAAAAATGGAGGACGCGAGTGTGTGAAAGAAACGTGAAAGATCGACTAACGGAACGCGAGAAGAAAATACATTATGTTCTATCCGAAGGAAAGGAAACGCAGGACCAAACTAATAAATATCGGCGGTCAGCGAGCACCTCGGTGTGATTAGCTGTTAGTGCATGCTCAAAAGGTATGCACATTATTTGCTTTAATCTCCTCAAATTAAATAACCTCTCAGCCACAGAATGGTCTGGGCTTTTTTTTTTTTTTTAAGATATTGCAGAAATAAACATGCATCACAATGACCAAATTTCAGAGGGAACTAAATTTCACCGGTTCTATGAACTCGAAAGGCCGTCTACTTTTAAGCATCATGTTTTACAGCTATAATCCCAAGTAGCATACTAGCCAAATTATGAATACAGCAGGTTTGTGCTTTTATTGTAGTGAAGTGAGGCAGGAGAAATGATTAACACTTTTTTGAAGCAATGAGATTTTTTTTTTTTGGTTTAAATCTCAGTGCTACAAAATTATAAATAGTGCTTGTATTGACAATCGGTCCTTTTTTGGTCTTTAGAAAGGGCTAAATACCTCACACGCACAAACTTGTAAGGCTTGGCCTGCATCTTAGAACGTACCATCTGCACACACTCCATGAGAGGCAGCCTCACAGCCTGGTTTCCACACAGTGAGACGACGCAGGCCGGTGTGTTCGCCGTGGTCTCCAGCAGAGCCAATACGGCCTCCACGCCCATGCGACTGGCCTAAACCAAACACACACACACACACACACGCACGAAACACTCAGGCCTATTCTGCTGGCATTTTCTTATTATACAAAAGTGTCAAAAATTAGAGCCAAGTTTTACAACAATTTCCTGACACTATCCAAGCATGTCAGAGTGTAATCATGACAACAATCATGACTTCTTGTCCACTTTCCTATCATACTGCAAAAAAAAAAAAGGTTACTGTTAATTGATTTTGAAATATCTAAAGTCTACCGTGCTTATAAGTGTTTTAAGAACAGTATGATAACCTCCTGATAGGCAGGCAGGTGGGCGGGAGGGAGGAAGGAAAGAAGGAAACCATGATAAAAGCTAGAATGGCCCTTTATTAAAGTAAAACATATTGTGGATGGAGAAGGAAAAAAAAATTCTTTGCCAACATTTTGTCCATAATTTCCTGATATCAAGGTTCTTCTTGGTTATTATCGAGGGCACACAACTGATTTCTTTACTATAAATCAAGGCTGTCGAAGACATAGGCACACGATCAGGGATTATGTGTTACATATCCACAGTGCAATTAGCAGGGATGTAAACGGCGCGCCTTTTGGCGGATGCCGCCTTTTTCACGGCTGAATAGCGCAGATCCGATTTTTTTTTTAGGGGGGGGCGTTGGAGTGTCTGATTATAATTTCATCAAAGTAAATTCTGTATATAAGCAAATGCCATTACAGTCCATGAAACATAGGAAGTATGAGAAGAAAACAGTAAATCAGAAAGCTGCGCACATTTGCGCAGCTTTCGCGCAAACGTGCGCAGCTTTCTGATTTACTGTTTTCTTCTCATACTTATACTTCCTATGTTTCATGGACTGTAACGGCATTTGCTTATTTAGTAATTTTAATACAGAATTTACTTTGAAATTATAATCAGACACTCCAACGCCCCCCCTAAAAAAAAAAAAAAAAAAAACGGATCTGCGCAATTCACCCGTGAAAAAGGCAGCATCCGCCAAAAGGTGCGCCGTTTACATCCCTGAAGTAAGTAAATAAATAAAATTTTTAAAAAATATGATTAAAAAAAAAAGAGCTCACCCATTATTTCCTTGATTTATTATCATTCCAATACAAGATTATTTAACCTCTCTTTAAACGATCATTAATAAAAATTAATTAAACTAAATAAAAAAATGCTACAATTTTATTATTAATAAAACACATTTTAAAAAACATTTGATTTCTTGTAATCTTATAACTGGAAATAAGCTACATTTAACTATAAAATCAAGATATTTTCACTTCCTAACAATTTTTGCAGAATCAATCTAGATATAATAATAATAATAATAATAATAATAATAATAATAATAATAATAAAGTAACTATTCCATTATCATCATTATTTATTAATTATTAACAGGAAAGATATTATTTGGTACAAAATAGTTTCACATACATCTCACACAAAATTATATTTTTGATGAACATTAAATGTAAAACAAATGATTATTAAACCCATATTTAATCATTTCAAGTGTGAAACGAGTTTGTTATTGGCAGATAATTTTCTAGACAAAAAAAAAAAAAAGTTAGAAATTGGGGGGGAAAAAAAAAAAGTCTCATTAGTGCTATAATAAATTTGCCTATATTCAAGATCTTTTATTTTGCTAAAATGCAATTTTATCTGTGTAAGTAACACTAGAGGCAGTCATAATAAAATTATTAGTGATCCCTGTGATATCTCAGAAGTACGGCAGAGCAATAGGGCCAGGGTTTTATATTTTATTTGGAAACTTCTGAGAAAAAAAACTCAATTTTTGAGATTAAAGTCAAAATTTTCGAGGAAAAAGAAGTCAGAACTTTCGAGAAAAGTGTCAAAATTTTCGAGAAATAAAGTCAAAATTTGAGAAAAAAGTCAAAATTTTTGAGAAATAAAGTCAAAATTTTCAAGAAAAAAGTGTCAGAAATCTGTAGAAGGCGGGCTTCCATACGGAAGTGACACTCACTCGCGGCCGGTAGACATGAATGGCTGAGACCAGAGCCATGGAATTCAGAGTTGTGACAACCAGGGTACAGGAAGTCGGTTGGTGATGTGATTCACGTAGATTCAAATACTTCTAGGCAGCGGCTTTCTGTTTGCTAGAGACTAACACAGAACCACTACATAACAAGCAAAGATTAAGTAGAAACGAATTACATTTACCGCACTTTGTGTTCTACGGCCACTTCCTGGAACTAGTGGAACTATGTCAATGGCGAGCTATATGTCAATGGCGAGCTATACGTCAATGGCGAGCTATGTGTCAAAGGCTCCATGAGCCGCCATTGCTGTGTAAAAAATAGACCATTAAGGTCAATGGGAGTGGCTGAACTCTTAAGCAGACTAAGTCTCCGTCAGCTCTGAATGACCTGGTACTTCCTGGTAGCCTAAATTTGTGACTTTTTTCTCGAAAATTTCAAGTTTATTTTCTCAAAACTCTTGACGAAAATTGACTTTTTTCTTGAAAATTTCAACTTTTTTCTCAAAATTTGACTTTTTTCTCAAAATTTTTGACTTTTTTCTCAAAAGTTGAGATTGTTTCTCGAAATTGACTTTTTTCTTAAAATTTCTGACTTTAATCTTGAAAATTCTGAGTTTTTTTCTCAGAAATTAGAAAAAATATATGTATTTCTTAGTGGAACTATCGCTCCTCCGTAGAGAAGAGACGTTAACGTATCACAATTTCAATACCGTCAGTCAGGTCACTTCACTTCAGCTTCTCTAGTCTTCACGACAAGTCCGTGAAATCTAAACGCTCCAAATCTGTTAATGTGCTTAGACTAAAAGTGGCAACTCTTCTAAGCACAAGTACATAGGAGCAGGGATCTCTCTCACACGCGCATGCACACGCGTTCACACTCTCACCAGGATTCTGTCGAAGGCTGATGGTGTTCCTCCTCTCTGGACGTGGCCCAGGATAGTCACTCGTGTATCGAAGCCCAGACAGCGGACCACTAGCTGTAGAGAAGAATTTTAAAAAGGACATGAAACAGACTCCGTAATGGATGTCTGATGTAGAAACTGAAATCTGGAAAATACAGATCATCTCAAAGCAATGTCCAATTACTATGAAATCTGAAGCTGAGGGAACAGGATGCGTTTTGTTTTTTAATGATTTAATTAGAAAAAACATTTGAGCAATCAAATCAATGCTATGCAGGAAATTGTGGGAATTAAAGAGTGGCATGCATGAGCAGACGTTCACTGAAGAGCCGCCATGCATGTGCAAGTCATTAAGGAATGAGGAGCAAGCGAAGCATGTTTACTAGTAACAAGCGCGTGCAGCAGCACAAGCTCAACTCCTGCAAGACCTGTTGAACTGGGATGACGACCCACTATGATCTTATCGTCATGATATTCTTGGTGCTTCTTTAGTTTTCCCACTGGAGTTACAAGGCTAAAAACATCCAAATCTTCATATACATACACACATTACAAATAACATTGTCATAAATTAAAAAATATATATATACACACTGTCTTGCAAAAGTATTCATCCCCCTTGGTGTTTGTCCTGTTTTGTCGCATTACAAGCTGGAATTAAAATGGATTTTTGGGGGGTTAGCACCATTTGATTACACAACATGCCTACTACTTTAAAAGGTGCATTTTTTTTTTAAATTGTGACACAAACAATAAGACGAAAAAACAGAAATCTGGAGTGTGTATTCACCCCCCAAGGTCAATACTTCGTAGAGCCACCTTTTGCTGCAATTATAGCTGCAAGTCTCTTGGGGTATGTCTCTATTAGCTTAGCACATCTAGCCACTGGGATTTTTGCCCATTCCTCACGACAAAACTGCTCCAACTCCTTCAAGTTAGATGGGTTGCATTGGTGTACAGCAATCTTCAAGTTGTGCCACAGATTCTCAACTGGATTGAGGTCTGGGCTTTGACTAGGCCATTCCAAGACATTTAAATGTTTCCCTTTAAACCACTCCAGTGTAGCTTTAGCAGTATGTTTAGGGTCATTGTCCTGCTGGAACGTGAACCTTCGTCCCAATTTCAAACCTCTGGCCGACTCAAACAGGTTTTCCTCCAGAATCGCCCTGTATTTAGTGCCGTCCATCTTTCCTTCAGTCCTGACCAGCTTTCCTGTCCCTGCAGATGAAAAATATCCTCACAGCATGATGCTGCCACCACCATGCTTCACTATAGGAATGGTGTTCTCAGGGTGTTGGGTTTGTGCCACACATGGCATTTCCCACGATGGCCAAAAAGTTCAAATTTAATCTCATTTGACCAGAGAATCTTCTTCCATGTGTTTGGGGAGTCTGCCACATGCTGCTGGGCAAACTCCAAATGTGTTTTCTTAAGCAATAGCTTTTTTTCTGGCCACTCTTCCACAAAGCCCTGCTCTGTGGAGTGTATACCTTAAAAGTGGTCCTATGGACAGATACTCCCATCTCTGCTGTGGATCTTTGCAGCTCCTTCAGTGTTATCTTTGGTGTCTTTGTTGCATCTCTGATTAATGCCCTCCTTGCCTGGTCTGTGAGTTTTGGTGGGCGGCCTTCTCATCAGGTTTGTAGTGGTGCTATATTCTTGCCATTTTGCTATAATGGATTTAATGGTGCTTTGTGGGATATTCAAAGTTTGGGATTTTTTTTTTTATAGCCCAACCCTGATCTGTACTTCTCCACAACTTTGTCTCTGACCTGTTTGGAGGCTCCTTGGTTTTCATGTTGCTTGCTTAGTAGTGTAGCAGAGTCAGGGTCCTTCCAGAACAGGGTGATTTATACAGACATCATGTGACAGATCATGTGACACTGATTGCACACAGGTGGATCTTAATCAACTAATCATGTGACTTATGAAGTGAATTGGTTGGACCAGCTCTTATTTAGGGGTTTCATATGAAAAGGGGTGAATACCTATGCACACTCCAGATTTCTGTTTTTTCATCTTAGCTGCTGCTTGGGTCACAATAAAAAAAAAAACAAAATTATTGGCACCTTTACAGTGGTAGGCATGTTGTGTAAATCAAATGGTGCTAACCCCCGAACAATCCATTTTAATTCCAGCTTGTAATGCGACAAAACAGGACAAACACCAAGGGGGATGAATACTTTTCCAAAACACTGTATATACATTTTGAATGAAGAACATATAAGCCTTTAAAAGCAGCCCAAACCTGTCACACACTTGGCTACAGCAGCTAGAGATTTAAGAAAGCGAGCAAAATCTCACGCTAACCACCTAAAGTTTACATCAAACAGAATATTTAAAATCAGCCACACTTCCTGATTCTCCACATCTCCCACTTTTTGTGTGAACCTTCCTCAAATTAATGTATGACGAAGGGAAGTCGACATTGCCCGATGTTGCGTGCATCACGAATAAAGGCTTGGACAAGGTTTTTCCACACAAAATGCAGCATAATTACATCTGAAAACAGTAAACAGCTTACTATATCCAACCCACACGGGGGGTGGGGGTGATTGTTCTACTTCAAGCTTGGAATTAGTAGAATTGTCTAGAAATTGGTTTAATCATCTTATATTTTGTTCATTGTACTCATAATATGGAACACTAGACTAATTCGAAGAGAAGACAGTCTCACTTGATAAGATGTATATCTTTGCAGTGCAAGATGTCGTACAATTAGAACGCACCTCCTTAGGTAACATTTCAATAGCACTTTTGGGACTTTCTGATGATAATTAGGCGATAGGGCATTCGCATCGGCAGCTCCAAAGCTTCGGAATACGCTGAAGTTAATAAGAGATGCTGATAATTCATCTCATTATAAATCTTTACTTAAAACCCATTACTTTCGCTTTTAATAATTTATATATAACTAAAATTATGAATAAAGTTTAATTTTAATATTTTTCAGAATTTTTTGTTATACATTTCTACAGCTTAGCAATATTTTTATGGCTTTTATATCATCTTTAGGATATCATTTCATTTATATTTGTATTTTTATTTCATTTATGTATGATATTTTAAGCACATTTGATCATATATGCATGTGCAGTAAAATGCGCTATGTAAGCAATGATTTATTATTATTATAAGCAGTTTATTTGAATTTAGTTGCCAGCTTTGCATGCATCCTCGGTAAATCTGTTTACGTGAAACTTAATCTGACCGAGAAATAAGTTTATAAATGCGAGGAGCTAGCGATCATTTCTTTACCGTTTTTAAAGATGTGTGTTTATGGTTTGTTCGAATTTTAAACTGTACTACAGTGCTGTGCAGAAGTCTTAGGTACATATAAAGAAATGCTGGAGACCAAAAATGGCTATACTAAAACTATAAAATAGCAGTAAGCCATAATAAATGAAATAAAGTCAATATTTTGGTGTGAGACAACCCTTTGCTTTCATCTCATTATCTGTAGCCGCTTTATCCTGTTTTACAGGGTCGCAGGCAAGCTGGAGCCTATCCCAGCTGACTACAGGCGAAAGGCGGGGTACACCCTGGACAAGTCGCCAGGTCATCACAGGGCTGACACATACACAGACAACCATTCACACTCACATTCACACCTACGCTCAATTTAGAGTCACCAGTTAACCTAACCTGCATGTCTTTGGACTGTGGGGGAAACCGGAGCACCCGGAGGAAACCCACGCGGACACGGGGAGAACATGCAAATCTACACAGAAAGGCCCTCGCCGGCCACGGGGCTCGAACCCGGACCTTCTTGCTGTGAGGCGACAGCGCTAACCACTACACCACCGTGCTGCCCCACCCTTTGCTTTAAATAAATAAATGTAGTCTGAGGTCCAATGAGTGCATTTTGATAAGGAAATGAGCTGTAGGTTTTACTGAACATCTTACAGAACTAGCTACACTCGCTTCTTCATTTTGCACCAAAACCCAGCAGCCTTTATTAAGATTTCTGTTTTTTAATCTGAAAAGTGCTCTCTTATGGAATATACTGCTCAGATACAATTTTTTTTTTCCTGTAACCTTTAATTTTGTGCTGGAAAACAAACGCTTGTAACTCAAATGGTTTTTGTCCTGACTCGATAATGTAGAAGTCATAAAATAGAAATCTATAACAAAAAGTTTGTCGGGGGGGGGGGGGGGGATCCCCCATAGGGCACCTAAAGGCCTCTGCATGCCCTTGCGACAAGGCTTTCGCAGATAGCTTTTCGCAGACAGCTGTAATTTATTGTTCAGCGGGGAGTAATAGGCGTGCGCGATGTTATTCACCGCCACAACGCAAGGGGGCGCGAAGTCACTAGGAGTAGTTGGTGGGTGTGGTTAGTGGAGTGTTTATCCTCCGGTTACTTATAATGACTAGAACTTTTTTTTTTATAATGACTAGAACTGGAGTCGTATAGATGTACGTACTTCCTCACTTCCTCGATCAACCGCTCTTCGTGCTGCTCCATCTTCGCTCGTGTTTTTAAAAATGCCGGTCGTGAAAACAAACCAAACCGGGAAAGTAGGGAAGCGGAAGTGCGTGTACAGCGGATGTAGAGTGGACCAATCAGAGCCCTCTTGTCTGCGACGCTGTCTGCGAGGCTTCTGCGGTGGTCACAATTTTTGGGAGGTGCGCGCAGAGCGTCTGCGAAGGTGGGGGGGCTACGCAGACGCTATCTGCGGCGCCGTCTGCGAGGACTGGGTTGTCAGCATAAATTGGCCTTAAGACTTTTGCACAGCACTATATCTCAGCTTATGCGGCGAGTTCGGCTGTGTTTTTGATGCACGATACCTGTCAATGTTACTTTTCAGACAGGATGCATCTACTACAGCCTGTAAAATTGTGTACATTGTCTTCTGTTTTAAAAAATATATATATTTTTGTCCTACATGTGGTTGTTCTAACACTTAAGCTGGGCATACACTGTGCGATTTTTGGTCCGATTTTAACACGATTTTCACTCGTGCGACTATTTTGGAGATCGGGCCGAGTTTTGGCTCAATCGTGCGTCTCGGATCGTGTAGTATACATGGGGTAACGACAAGCGATTAACACCTCACGACCTCCTCCCGATCGATCGGATGAAAATCAAACCTGTTTGAAATCCTGGTCGCCCATCGTGAGGCTATCGCACTGTTGAAGCAGTGTCACGAGCCGATTTACCTCAACCTGTCACACTGCACATGCGCGAACACAGATACGGAAGAGAAAACAGAGACTTCCGGTTTCCTCTTCTTTTTCACGTTGCAGTTCCGGATACAAGAATCCGACGAGTCGTGTATGGAAGTACAGTGTGAGCAGTCAGATCGCATCTGAGCATCTGATCGTATCGTGTGAGAACAGGAATCGTAAGCTGCGCGCTGTTTACCCCTGCGATTCACTCGTACAGTGTGAGCAGCAGCTGAATACCGCGATTGAAAAAAAAAAAATTAAAAAAATCGCATAGTGTATGCCCAGCTTTAGACGCTTATTTGATGGACGATTAGGGATGAGAAGAGAGCGCATGACTTGCTGGTTAGCAGTGTTAGTTTACTACAGCTATCTTACCACACAGGTTTCCAAAGAGGTCACAAAGCCGCACAGTCAAGCCACACAGAGAGGTCAAAGGTCAGGTCAAGCAGGAGTCGTGCTGCCAACAAGCCTGTTGTACTTACATTTTTCACATGATCTGTGGATATAGGCTTGTTGTTACGATCAATGGCGCCCTCAGCTACTATTATGATATTCAGCCTTTTTCTTCCTGCCCGATTCTATGAGTGATGAAAGACACGTTACAGGAAACGGACAAAACAAAGCGCCGGAGGAGTCCCAAAGATGGAGGCCGTATGGTGAAAGCAGTTCAGCTCATTATTATTATGATTATTAATACATTTATTTATTTTCCTTGCATGAGGACCAAATGTGAATTTGAGTCATTGCAGCTGCTTTCATTCAGGTCTCCATGTGTTTGGTCTCCCCTGGCTGCATGATCCAGTACTCACATCCTTCACCAAACTAGACGTAATTGCTTTCCCATGTCTGTCAATGGCTCCCTCTGCCACTATGATAATGTTCAGCCTCGAACCCCTGGATCGAGTCTGGGGTCATGAGCACATTTCAGCATGACACGGACGCAAAACATCCGAGAAACACAAGGTCAGGGGAGATCACTTTCAGTTAAATTACCCTGAAATACAGCTGCATGATTATGAATTTAAATTTACAAAAATAAAAATGCACAAAACACAGGATCACAATTACTTTGTTCAACAGTTAAAATCACAATTCTACAGCCCATTTAGGAATGAATCAGCTTATAGTGTATAGTTTAAAGGAGCGGTTTGTAATTCTGGAGCCCTCTGAAGCCTATTACATGAACTGTAATTGCAGCTAACAATAAAGAACACTGGCTAACTGCTGTAGAAATTTTGTATACTATTATAATAATAGCAACATTATAAAATATATGATACTTTATTATACATGTATTACAGGTATAGAACACTTCTAAACACTGCACCTTTAAATGAACAGTATTTTATGTGTGTGTGTGTTAACTACTTATTAACTGAGTGCGAGATGTTTACAGGAAAATATCAGACTGAAGTCTCGACAGTACAGATCGAGCCATACGCTTGGTCCAAGCAGGCTTGTAGTACTCGAGTCTGACTCATGCCCTAATTTTAAGGACTCGTGACTTGACTTGGACTCGGGCATTAACTGCATTCGGACTCGTAAATTGGATACAAGGACTCGGATTTTTATGCCATATTTATCTACATTAATTTTTATACTACAACCCCGATTCCAAAAAAGTTGGGACAACGTACAAATTGTAAATAAAAACGGAATGCAATGATGTGGAAGTTTCAAAATTCCATATTTTATTCAGAATAGAACATAGATGACATATCAAATGTTTAAACTGAGAAAATGTATCATTAGGGGTGTTCACACGGCAACTTTTACTCCGGTGTAGCACCGGGGCTGCCCCGGTAGAGCGTTCACACGGTACAAAGTTATAGCGGTGTCGCCCCTGAAAGCTGCTTAAACCGGTGCAAATCTAACCCTGCTCGGGAGGTGGTTTAAGAAATTTACTCCGGAGTAAATGCTAGTTTGCGGGGCAGCACCGATATAAAATGGGCCGTCTGAACGCTACAGGGGTAGACTCGCTACGCGTGAGGAGAGTTGATTACATACGGGCATTGCATAATCTGCATCCTGGTATTTTGCGCTTCCAAAATGGCGAATATCAACAACAGAACTGCGTGTCTTCCAGTGTTGCCAGATTGGGCGGTTTTAAGTGCATTTTGGCAGATTTGACCATATTTTGGGCTGGAAAACGTCAGCAGTATCTGCCAACACTGGTGTCTTAATCCACGTTGTTTTCCCGGCGCATGACAACCGGGAAAAGGAAGTACATTTTCACGCATGCGCATATTTGATTTCCCGCATTATTACTATCGTATAGCATGGTCGCAAAAACTGCCGTGTGAACGCAAGTGGGGCTGCGCTGGTGCGAACACGCTTCTCTCTAGTAAGCAGGGTTGTGACGTGTGAACGCTCCACAAAATTTACACCGGTGTAGGATACATCACAAAATACATCGGTGCAGCATCGATGCACATATGTGCCGTGTGAACACCCCTATTTAAAGAGAAAAATTAGGTGATTTTAAATTTCATGACAACACCACATCTCAAAAAAGTTGGGACAAGGCCATGTTTACCACTGTGAGACATCCCCTTTTCTCTTTACAACAGTCTGTAAACGTCTGGGGACTGAGGAGACAAGTTGCTCAAGTTTAGGGATAGGAATGTTAACCCATTCTTGTCTAATGTAGGATTCTAGTTGCTCAACTGTCTCGGGTCTTTTTTGTCGTATCTTCCGTTTTATGATGCGCCAAATGTTTTCTATGGGTGAAAGATCTGGACTGCAGGCTGGCCAGTTCAGTACCCGGACCCTTCTTCTATGCAGCCATGATGCTGTAATTGATGCAGTATGTGGTTTGGCATTGTCATGTTGGAAAATGCAAGGTCTTCCCTGAAAGAGACGTCGTCTGGATGGGAGCATATGTTGCTCTAGAACCTGGATATACCTTTCAGCATTGATGGTGTCTTTCCAGATGTGTAAGCTGCCCATGCCACATGCACTAATGCAACCCCATACCATCAGAGATGCAGGCTTCTGAACTGAGCGCTGATAACAACTTGGGTCGTCTTTCTCCTCTTTAGTCCGAATGACACAGCGTCCCTGATTTCCATAAAGAACTTCAAATTTTGATTCGTCTGACCACAGAACAGTTTTCCACTTTGCCACAGTCCATTTTAAATGAGCCTTGGCCCAGAGAAGACGTCTGCGCTTCTGGATCATGTTTAGATACGGCTTCTTCTTTGAACTATAGAGTTTTAGCTGGCAACGGCGGATGGCACAGTGAATTGTGTTCACAGATAATGTTCTCTAGAAATATTCCTGAGCCCATTTTGTGATTTCCAATACAGAAGCATGCCTGTATGTGATGCAGTGCCGTCTAAGGGCCTGAAGATCACGGGCACCCAGTATGGTTTTCCGGCCTTGACCCTTACGCACAGAGATTCTTCCAGATTCTCTGAATCTTTTGATGATATTATGCACTGGAGATGATATGTTCAAACTCTTTGCAATTTTACACTGTCGAACTCCTTTCTGATATTGCTCCACTATTTGTCGGCGCAGAGTTAGGGGGATTGGTGATCCTCTTCCCATCTTTACTTCTGAGAGCCGCTGCCACTCCAAGATGCTCTTTTTATACCCAGTCATGTTAATGACCTATTGCCAATTGACCCAATGAGTTGCAATTTGGTCCTCCAGCTGTTCCTTTTTTGTACCTTTAACTTTTCCAGCCTCTTATTGCCCCTGTCCCAACTTTTTTGAGATGTGTTGCTGTCATGAAATTTCAAATGAGCCAATATTTGGCATGAAATTTCAAAGTGTCTCACTTTCGACATTTGATATGTTGTCTATGTTCTATTGTGAATACAATATCAGTTTTTGAGATTTGTAAATTATTGCATTCCGTTTTTATTTACAATTTGTACTTTGTCCCAACTTTTTTGGAATCGGGGTTGTAATTTTGTGCAAGAGAATGCACATTCACCTGTTCATTCGTCATGTTCAGGAACAAACTAACGTTAATGGCGCTAAAATGCCTGGAGAGACGCCCCTAGGATTGTCTGCTTTGCTTATACAGACTTCTCGTGCAGTGGGGGAAAAAAAAAATGCAATGCTGTGTGTTCCATATGTAGAAGAACTATCGAGGAGACGACGGGGACGACCTCGAACTTCAATCGTCATTTGGCAAGACTCCACCCAGAGAAGGAAGTGGCACGCTATGTTCATTGCTCTGTTGATAGTGGGCAGGGCTTGCTGAGTGATGAACAAGCTTGTTATCTGTAGCCTGTTAACTAAAATGGGGCAGTCGAGCAGTAACGTTAGTCCAACACAGTAGCAGAGACGCTTTCACATAAAGGCAGCAACAGTCACCGTCACACGGTACGGATGGAGACTTGTTCTCGGACTCGACTCGAAATTTTCTTTAATGACTTGGACTCGAGGTTTAGTGACTTGACTAAAACACTGCTGTCGAGACCTCAGTCTGATAGTTTCCCGTAAAGACTGAGCAAGCGAGGTTAATAACGAGTTTATTATATGGCTTTTTTTTTTTTAATTTCTACGATTAAAATAGACGCTCATTATAACGAGGCGTGACACTACTTTCGGTCACATCATATTTGCAACGTAGTTGAGTCACGCATGCAGAATAAACAGCTAGCAGTTTCAAAAAACTGAATTTCTGCTAGCGGTTAACGATTTCTGAATGCTCTTCGTTGCTCATTTCTTGAATAACTCCGTGACTCCTGTTTGTCTTTCGGACATTTTTCATTTCCAATTCATCATCTTTTTTTTGTTTTGGCTTGGTTTTTTTTTTTTTACAACATTGAAAGCCAGCGCCTTGGAAAGAAAGTCTGTAATCGCCCATGGGCATTACGGGAAAATTCTGCCTGCCAAGGAACCAATCAGAGTGCACGATTTTATCGGAAGTAGCTCTTGCCATAGAATAAAAACCCAGACTTACTCACACTACTTATAACTTGTAAATGATAAACATAATTATATGTCCAAAATAAAAATATTAGTGCTGTCAAAAATGTCGCGTCATTAACGTGTTGACTCAATTTTAACGGCGATAATTTTTTTTATCGCGAGATTAACGCTCTGTGACATGATGTAGGTTTTTCATAAGCTTTTGAAACTGCCAGGAACTTGGAACAGAGACTTTGCTTAGAAAAACGATAGCAGCTAGCCACGCCCCGCACAGCCAGAGTCCTCTGCCCTCCTCCCCCAAAGAACCAGCGCGGGCAGGGCGCGCTAGTAGAGATGGGATTTATGGCTCTTTGATGGGATCCGCATCTTTGTGATCCGTTCTTTGAAAAGAGCCGTTCAAAAGACTGGCTCATTTGGCTCTTTTTAAATATTTATTCAGTTTTAAGAAGACAGCGTCTAAAGAAGCCAGATCCCTCTGAACTGTAAACTCAATGCTATCCCAGAAATCCTTCCTGTAATATGCAAATTTGGCTGCCTCTGATTGGACAGCGCGACGCATCAACAGGCAGAAAGTGTAAAAGTACAAAATGTGTTAAGTGAGCTGAAACAGTAAAGATCAGATTCAATGCAATATTTATCAACGAACAACAAAGTTAATATAATAGTGTACTTTATATTATAATCAAGCATGTCAAGCCTACCGTCACTGTGTAACCTGTCTCTCTGATAGACTAACTCAAGCAGTAGATCACTTCGCTCACGGTTCTCTTGTTAGTCTCGGGATGAAGAGCCCCGGTGCTCAGCTTAGGTTTCAGTTTGCAGTGGCTGTGTCAAGACGTGTTATGCTTTGCAATAAGAAAAACATTGGTACAGAACAAGCCCATTCACTTTTTTATGCTGGTAAGAGAATTACAATGGTTTTTCGTGTGACAAAAATGTGCGATTAAATTGCGATTAATCGCGAGTTAACTATGACAGTCGCGACATTAATCGCGATTAAATATTTTAATCGCTTGACAGCACTAAAAAAAAAAAAAAAAAAAAATTATATATATATATATATATATATATATATATATATATATATATAAATAAAAAGCAATAAATAAATAAATAAATAAAATGTCATGTCATAGTATGGCAGCATGGCTACGATTGGTTTCTCTCACCTTATCTTTAGTTTCAAGTGCGTACACAATTTTTTTTCGTCTGCAGTTTCAGTGTAGTTTATATACGCAAAAAAAAAAAACCTCACACACAGACTGGAAGCCTGTCAAGGAGAGCTGTGCCCTAGTTAGCTAGCTAGCAAACTAGCATCAAACTTAATCAAAAGCG
Organism: Neoarius graeffei; assembly: GCF_027579695.1. Classification (NCBI taxonomy): domain Eukaryota; kingdom Metazoa; phylum Chordata; class Actinopteri; order Siluriformes; family Ariidae; genus Neoarius; species Neoarius graeffei. The sequence goes on from NC_083573.1 coordinate 91,169,759, forward strand.
ATATCTAATATAAACTAGTAAGACAATTTTAGCCCTAATTACATTGGTTATGCTTAACTCACTATGTTGTGATCACTATTAAAATCATGCGGCTCTACTATCTTCCATTACACGTCAGATTCTTAAAGAATAGTTACTCAAAGTCTACAGAAATCACTTCAAGCATGCATTTTAACTCGAGCTGTATTAACCAAAAGAAGTATAAAAATATTTTTAAAAGAAGTGTATGAAACTGTAGCTGGTCAAATCTGGAAGTGAGGAGGAGGAGCTCGAGTTTGGTTTACCGCAGAGAGTTTCTCACACATCTTCTCCTCCCAGCCATCTTCTGGAGGCATCTCGGGAATCAGAACCCAGTCCGCACCGCACGCCAAAGCGCTCACCAGCGCCAGGTAGCTGCACAGAAACAGTCAAACCACATCTCAAACACTTCACTGTAAAGAGATTTTAAAGAAGCATATCGGGTACGAGTTTGAGTTTCGAAGCAGACTTTGCTCATTAGGATATGAAGGTCATTTTACCTGGTGGTGATCTAATAACCAAAAAGAGGCTAATTCGATTTTATAAAAACAGATGACTGGTTCTTCTTACCCACAGTGTCGACCCATCACCTCCAGCACAAACGTCCTCTGATGGCTGAAACCACACGCAGTAATTCCAGTTAGTTCAAAACTAGCGTATGGGGAAACTGGTTTAAAGATTAAAAAGACATTAATAAAATGCTGTGAAATAACATCTTATTCTTAAATATTTGTCGCCTTGGTTCTTGCGATGAACGTTTTTATTTCATGTATTTGCTCTATTATTAATAAATGTGGGGCGGCACGGTGGTGTAGTGGTTAGCGCTGTCGCCTCACAGCAAGAAGGTCCAGGTTCGAGCCCCGTGGCCAGCAAGGGCCTTTCTGTGCGGAGTTTGCATGTTCTCCCCGGGTCCGCGTGGGTTTCCTCCGGGTGCTCCGGTTTCCCCCACAGTCCAAAAACATGCAGGTTAGGTTAACTGGTGACTCTAAATTGACCGTAGGTGTGAATGTGAGTGTGAATGGTTGTCTGTGTCTATGTGTCAGCCCTGTGATGACCTGGCGACTTGTCCAGGGTGTACCCCGCCTTTCGCCCGTAGTCAGCTGGGATAGGCTCCAGCTTGCCTGCGACCCTGTAGGACAGGATAAAGCAGCTACAGATAATGAGATGAGATGAGATTAATAAATGTCCTGTTAGCCTCAGACATCCACAAGGACATTTCATAGCAGAGCTCCCCGTGTGTAAAGCACGTGGAGCAGAGCTCCGTACTCAAGAGAATATGGCAATGCATCAACCTGACTTCTGATGGATTCCGTGAACAGATGACGTGCACATGTACGAAAGATGAACGTGTACCACCATGGGGAACCCGATCATAAGTGTAAAGCAACGCCTTAAACATTTGACCACCGAACGATGAAATTTGTATCTTTATTTCCATAAGATAGATGGGTTTTTATCCAGCACTTATTTTTCATGATGTTGGATTATTTCCCCAACACTGTAGCAGCCCTCGGCATTAACAGCAGAGAGTCTCTGACAGGTGCAGATGTGTTTTATACCTCTTGAACACGAGTATAGCATTGAACACCATGAACACTAAGGAAAAGAATAAACACTACATGGTTGTAAACAAATACACAACTTTGCACAGTAATGTTTACAGACTATGCTCTGAATGCTATACACCTAGCTACGCTCAACCAAGAACCAATCAAACCTCGACAATTTCGCCAAACGTGCACCATTAGCTTCTGCGCTCAAAGTCTCGTGCTAAACCACAGTTCAACCAATGCACCGAACACAAAACAGGGCACGCTCAACGCACAGAGCACATACAGTGGTGCTTGAAAGTTTGTGAACCCTTTAGAATTTTCCATATTTCTGCATAAATATGACCTAAAACAATCAGATTTTCACCCAGAGAACCCAGTTAAACAAATGAGAAAAATATTATACTTGGTCATTTATTCATTGAGGAAAATGATCCAATAATACATATCTGAGTGGCAAAAGTATGTGAACCTTTGCTTTCAGTATCTGGTGTGACCCCCTTGTGCAGCAATAACTGCAACTAAACATTTGCGGTAACTGTTGATCAGTCCTGCACACCGGCTTGGAGGAATTTTAGCCCGTTCCTCCATACAGAACAGCTTCAACTCTGGGATGTTGGTGGGTTTCCTCACATGAACTGCTCGCTTCAGGTCCTTCCACAACATTTCGATTGGATTAAGGTCAGGACTTTGACTTGGCCATTCCAAAACATTAACTTGATTCTTCTTTAACCATTCTTTGGTAGAACAACTTGTGTGCTTAGGGTCGTTGTCTTGCTGCATGACCCACCTTCTCTTGAGATTCAGTTCATGGACAGATGTCCTGACATTTTCCTTTAGAATTCACTGGTATAATTCAGAATTCATTGTTCCATCAATGATGGCAAGCCGTCCTGGCCCAGATGCAGCAAAACAGGCCCAAACCATGATACTACCACCACCATGTTTCACAGATGGGATAAGGTTCTTATGCTGGAATGCAGTGTTTTCCTTTCTCCAAACATAACGCTTCTCATTTAAACCTAAAAGTTCTATTTTGGTCTCATCCGTCCACAAAACATTTTTCCAATAGCCTTCTGGCTTGTGCATGTGATCTTTAGCAAATTGCAGATGAGCAGCAATGTTCTTTTTGGAGAGCAGTGGCTTTCTCCTTGCAACCCTGCCATGCACACCATTGTTGTTCAGTGTTCTCCTGATGGTGGACTCATGAACATTAGCCAATGTGAGAGAGGCCTTCAGTTGCTTAGAAGTTACCCTGGGGTCCTTTGTGACCTTGCTGACTATTACACGCCTTGCTCTTGGAGTGATCTTTGTTGGTCGACCACTCCTGGGGAGGGTAACAATGGTCTTGAATTTCCTCCATTTGTACACAATCTGTCTGTCTGTGGATTGGTAGAGTCCAAACTCTTTAGAGATGGTTTTGTAGCCTTTTCCAGCCTGATGAGCATCAACAACGCTTTTTCTGAGGTCCTCAGAAATCTCCTTTGTTCGTGCCATGATACACTTCCACAAACACGTGTTGTGAAGATCAGACTTTGATAGATCCCTGTTCTTTAAATAAAACAGAGTGCCCACTCACACCTGATTGTCGTCCCATTGATTGAAAACACCTGACTCTAATTTCACCTTCAAATTAACTGCTAATCCTAGAGGTTCACATACTTTTGCCACTCACAGATATGTAATATTGGATCATTTTCCTCAATAAATAAATGACCAAGTATGACATGTTAGTCTCATTTGTTTAACTGGGTTCTCTTTATCTACTTTTAGGACTTGTGTGGAAATCTGATGATGTTTTAGGTCATATTTATGCAGAAATATAGAAAATTCTAAAGGGTTCACAAACTTTCAAGCACCACTGTAAACTTTACATTGCTCATGAATGATACATCAGGATGACGGACAGCAAAGCTTTCACATACCGCGCTAAACCTCTGATAGAGGCACATGGGGAATATAAACACAGCAGTGAGCATCTGGAGTGTAACAAGTACAGCTTCCTGTGCTGACAGCTCCGCCTGGAATAGGAATCAGTGTTGTAGTCGAGTCACTAAACCTCAAGTCCGAGTCCAGTCAAAGTCATTGGGGGGAAATAATAAAAAATTGAGTCCACTATTGATCCAAGTCCAAGACTCGGACTGCACCATTTGACGGCGGCTGTTTCAGCACCATTCACATTAGTTTGAACAGGTGAATGTGCGTTCTCTTTATCAGGGAGAAATGTATTTAAAAATAAAAAGGTTCTGCATATCTCCTTTAAGTAATGAAGTTGGGTACTTTGTCCACCTTTGTAGGTAAATGATTTTACTGCTCCGTCTTATGCGGAGTAAAACTCAGCCGTGACCGTGTACAAGGTTTATTATTGATTAGTTTGGAGTTTAAAAGAGGAAGAAGTCCCGCTGAGGCGTTATCTTGTCGTTATCCTGCACTTGGCTCGAGTGTTTATGATGTTTCATTAAAACCTGCACACATAAAACCAAGCGCGTGCACATGATCCGAGAACGCGAGCAGAACTGCTCCCTCACGAGGATGCTTTTCTCCTCGCAGATGACCCCAACCCCTAAAACAACCTTCCACCTTGGATCCACACGATTCTCATAGTTGACCCATTATGATCTTAAAACAGCAAATTTCGCCAAAAGGTGATGGGCTTGCGTCTCTGATCCGTATATGCTTTAGAGGCTGTAATTTCTGAGCTCTCACCTCTGAGCAGTCGTCATGATGGCGTCCACCACTTCGATGATTCTGTGGAGAGCAGAGTCCGTGCCGATGGTCATGTCTGTGCCGCAGAAGTCGTTATCGATGGATCCCACCATTCCCACGATGTGCAAGGCTGAATATTTCTGAACGGCCTCTTCATCAATCACACCTGACAGGGAAATTTCAGAATACGGAAACGTTCTCTCTCGAAAGGGTGCTTCACAAACAGAAAGCTCGGTTACGCCAAGCGTTCGTTTTCTCGAAGTGAATTAAACGCTACAGCTGTATTTCTAGATACTTTTCACATGTGGATGCCACAAACTTTAGGAAGGGGAAAAGTGCTCAGTTACTTTGAATTTGAATTCGTATAAATACACAGGTGATTATAGAAAATCACGCGTGCTGATTGGTCGAGAGATTCTGACTAACTCATTATTAACCTCGCTTGCTCGGTCTTTACGGGAAAATATCAGACCGAGGTCTTGACAGGCTCGGTCCGTACTGTCAAGACCTCGGTCTGATATTTTCCCGTAAAGACCGGGCAAGTGAGGTTAATTATATTATATGGCTTTATTTTTTGCTAAGATTAAAATAGGCGGTCATTATAATCAGGCGTGATGCTGCTTTCTTTCAGGTCACGTCATATTTGTAACGTAGTTGAGTCACGCATGTAGAATAAACAGCTAGCGGTTTCAAAACTGATTCTCTGTTAGCGGTTTCTGAATGCTCATCGTTGCTCGTAGCTTGAATAACTCCGTGACTCTGGTTTGTCTTTTAGCCGTTTTTGATTCTGTTTTAGTCCGTGATCGCCAACGAGCATTACGGGAAAATACTGCTCACCAAGGAACCAATATCAGAGCGCACGATTTTACCGAAAATAGCTCGTGCCGTATACTAATTCTCGATAATCACCTCGGCAAAATGGCGGCCGATCGCTTAGTCACTGTAAGTGAGGAAGAATTACAAACGATGAAAGAAAATACTGTTCCTAAACGCGCTAAAGATGCTACGAAGTTTGGTCTAAGACTATTCAAAAATAACTTGGGATTGTGATTTATTTTATCGACTTCAAAACAAAGTATTCTACGTGACTCAATGTAGATGAGGGACAGCCCTGTGCCGCGCCTTTATTACATTTGCATGCCGCTTTTGAATTTTGAAATAATTTTTTTTTTTTTAAATCGCCACCTGTGTATTTATACTCAAAACAATTATCTACCTCAGGCTCAGTGAATAATAACCTCGATTATTAGATCTTCACTTCACCATTGGCGAATAATCGTTAATTAAATAAGTCTACAAAAGACATTTTTCTCATATTAGTCCTATTCCAAGACCTTTATTATTAACTGTAGTAGTTGTGGGTTTGAACTTGCATAATAGTCACTTTTTAACATTCATTTCTAGACTTCAGTGTCTGCCCTTAGACTTGAAGCAGAACTGAAGGCAATTTGTTTTTATTATCTAAATTCTATTTCTCATTTTATTAAATATCGGAATGCATTTTTGATCGTTATTTTGTCGCTGCTGTAGCAAGTTATGAGTGTTTGAAATATGCTCTGTAATATATCAGTCCATATGTCAAAGCAATGGCTGTAAACGAGATTCATTGGGACCTGTGCGAGACATCGTAGGACGGAAGTAAAACGTACAGCGGAAATCAAAGTCACCAACATCTACCAATGTCGTCAAAAGACGCACGCGCCCTCTTTCGAATGCTGACGTAATCAAGCCGGAAGTTGTGTTTGTTTTGATAGCAAATCAGGAAAGTTTGAAAAAGTAGGCAGTGATCATCACTTAAACTCATCTTTACGCAATACTTCGTTTGGAAAACAGTTTTCAAAATGGCGGCATTGACACCTGGCTGACACTTCACATTTCGAAGTCTCGCACAAGTCTGGTGAAGATCGCGCGGATAAGCGACGCCTGCCGTGGACCAAACGAACTAAATTCAACATGGCTAAAAACCGAACAGGCCGATAAGTATAATATTTAATTGCAATTAGTTGCCGATACGAGTCACGATATAAGGTTACTAAAACCAAAAACATAACTGAATAACACGTTAATTAAGAAATAAAGCAAGTTTAAAAATGACTTCAGTTCTTTAAAATACAATACAATGGTATCTGGAGTAAACAGGTTTGCTGTTCTTCTCAGTGCAGGTACAGTAAATGCGTTAAAAATTAACGTCGGTGTTGATCACACACACAGTGTATTGAGATTTGCTTGAGAAAGTATACAGTACTCTTAACTCTCTTACAATTCTATTACTATCTCGACTTCATTAGTGACGTACACACAGATGAAAACCTTTTACAGGACTATTCTCAGTGAAGTGTTACACTGCAGCTACAGTTGTGAGAGAGAGCGAGAGAGAGAGAGAGAGAGAGAGCTTAAAGTACATATTCTGGACCAATTTCGTGGTTTTTTTTATATGAAAGTATGTCCCTTTACACACTCATCCAGAAGGGTAATTTTGCACAAGGCCATCTGTCTACAGCAGAAAGAAATAAAATAACAAAACGCGTCTGGAAAAATCCCAAGGGAGTCTGGAGCCAGATTCGTGACGTTACCTGCGGAAGTGCCAGCAGGCTGCGCGAGCTTTGCACGGTTTCAGTGCACAGCCTGTGTACACCAAGCGCTCCCATTTCTCTCTCATTGCCTGGTCTTTTGGGAAACGATGAGTACTAATCCCATCAAGATTGGTGTTGCTACACCCTCCTACAATACATCTGTTAACCATTTTAATAATTACGCGATAACGTTGAAGAAACTTGCAGAAAACCACCAGGTCGTTTTCTCAAACAAACCAGCGCTGACGTAGGATTCAGAAGGAGGCGTCCCGCACGCGACGTCACGAAAATCAATGTTTCCCGGGAAATCCAAATGCAAAGTTTTTTCAGAGGCGGATCAATTCGCCTCAAATGGCTTGATTTCAACTGAATTTTTCTGGTATCGCGCAAGGTAAAAAAAAAATTGCACAAAAAGCAAAATGTGACAGATATTTGACCAAAGTTTAATATAAAATAGGAGAATTACATTGATCTCACTCCTGAATTTACCCGTGATATGCACTGTAACATGCCTCTAATCCAGTCTCTGTTCCCAGACAGTCAGGCTTATCTTCCACTCCATAAGAATAAATAAACACACACACACACACACACACACACACACACACCTTAACCTCAGTAACCATAAGGAAAATACTGCATTTCGGCTCTTTGCTTTTTCAGCTAAATGTCATTTTTTTCCTGAGGGCTAGGTGAATGTGAGAACATTTGACATTGACCTGTGACTGTGAAAACATCCAACAGCGATCTATCCTTCTGAGGATATCCGACACTGACTTAATGTATAGAGATTCGAGACTGACATGTCATTGCGAGGACAGGGCTCTCCCAAAAATCTGAAATAGCCAGCTTAAAAAAAAAAAAAGGAGGCAGTGGTTCTGTAATTTGCAGCAGCGAACCCAAAGGTGCGCTTCTGCTTAGAGGGGTGCGGGGGCAATCCCCCCCCCCCCAGAAAATTTAGAACTTTTCATGCCTTCTGGTGCACTCTCAGCTAATAAATTACTCATCATTTCCCTGTAAAATACTTGCAAAACATGCATGAAATTTCCCTCCAAATGTGTGTGCGCGCTTGGCTTTCTCAGTTACCCTCTGTAGTACGCTGCCTGGCTCTGTAACATAACTTCATAGTATAACGACTATATACGCTACGGAGTGGTCACATGGTCCAGCTCAGCCAATCGGAGCATGAGAATCGAGCATCAATCATGGCATCGAAGACAATTTTTTGGCGGAATAATTGGATTTGCAGCAAATTACGGGCAGCGGAGACGATATAAAATTGCTTAAACGTCAAAAGGCAAGTTTTTTTTCTTCTGGGATTGAGTAGCCGGCGCAGAAAAACGCCGGTCACAGGTGCTTGTGGACATCTCTGAGACGGACAGATCATCGTGAGAATATTTGACAAGGACCTATAGTTCTGAGGACACGCTCAACTTGGCACTGATCCATTGTTATATAAAGAGATTTGACTTTGACAGATGATTGAGGATATATATTTACACTGCCCTACCCCGTTGTGAGGATATTAGACACTGACTGATCAACGTAAAAGACATCTGAGGGTGACCTATGAATGTAAAAGGCATATGAGACCGACCTAAGACCACAAAGACATTTTACATTGTAAGGACATGCAACACTGGCATCCCACTGCGAGGACATCCGACATAGACCCATCACTGTGAGGATATTTTGGTCTTCACAAAAGGCGAAATGTTTGTGTACACACACACACACACAGAGCATACCCTGCTGGACAAGCTCAGCCAACAGGCCGCTCCACTCCTCCCTGAAGAGGTTGGCGCCGGTCAGACTGCCGTCTCCACCGATGACACACAGGTTAGTGATGCCATGCTGTACCAGGTTATGGGCCGCCTTCAGACGTCCTTCCCGTGTCCTAAACTCTTTACACCGTGCACTTCCGATCACAGTGCCACCCTGACGTTGGTGTGAAGGAAGATATTTAAATTCAAAATGACATTTAATAATGAAAAACTACAAAATAAACTACAACAAAGGGCTACACAATAAAACAAAAATTAGAAGCACAAAAAAGAGCAGCAAGTGTTCTCTGGGTGCCATAGACACCCCCCATGTGGAAGACAACGACGACATGCAGTGCTTGGCCCCTAATCATTTGGCTCGGTTATCAAATATCCACAACACATGGCATTTCTACAGCATTACAGCCCTGTTATTTGATTAAGGCTCAGTTTTACAGCTTCACTTTACAAAAAAATAAATAAATAAATAAAATTGCTGCAATTCAGAAGTACAGGATGTGGTCAACCTGCCCCTATCCTTGACTAGCAAGTGATGCCAAAGCAAAATAGAAACTAGGATATACAAACCTGGAGTCGAGTGACATTCCATACAAAACAAACAAGCAGTCACGCGTGCGCCACCCTCTTTGTTTTTCCACTGCTTTAAAGGTCATAGGCAACGGTTTTAATTTTATGCACATTTGAAACTTTATATGTTAAAAAAAAACCCTCTGTAATTTTCTTCTGGTCCCAAGAAGTATTGTTAATAAGTAATAATTAAAATAAGTTAGCGCGGATCGTGGCAAATTTCTGTTCAGCTATTTTCGTGACCACTCGGCGCGTGATGGCATTTAAGACAAACAAATCGCTTGAGTTGAGTCCACTTCCGTTTACTTACATTGCCGTTCGGCTTGATTGCAGATGTGCGTTCGGGAATTTAAAAAAAAAAAAAAAAAACAAAAAAAAAAAACACATGCCTTATTGTTGTGCAGTGAACTGTAACAACGGGACCGGTTCAGGAAGAAGTTTTCACCTTTTACCGAGAGAAGAGAAGAGGCAGACAGAGTGGATTGGCTTTTTCTGGAAGAGGAGAAGAGCCGGAGCGAGTGGGTTGGCTTTTTCCGAAAAAGGAGACGAGGCGGAGGGAGTGGGTGGGCTTATTCCAAAAGAGGAGACGAGGCGGAGAGAGTGGATTGTGCGCGTGAAGCCAGACGGTTGGCTTTTTCCGGAAGAGAAGACGAGGCAGAGAGTGGATTGTGCGCGTGAAGCCAGAGAGTTGTTTTTTTCCGGAAGAGAAGACGAGGCAGAGAGTGGATTGTGCGCGTGAAGCCAGAGGGTTGTTTTTTTCCGGAAGAGGAGACGAGGCAGAGAGAGTGGATTGTGCGCGTAAAGCCAGAGAGTTGTTTTTTCCCGGAAGAGGAGACGAGGCGGAGAGTGGATTGTGCGCGTGAAGCCAGAGAGTTGTTTTTTTTCCTGGAAGAGAAGACGAGGCGGAGAGAGTGGATTGTGCGCGTGAAGCCAGAGGGTTGTTTTTTCCGGAAGAGGAAACGAGGCAGAGAGAGTGGATTGTGCACGTGAAGCCAGAGGGTTGTTTTTTCCGGAAGAGGAAACGAGGCAGAGAGAGTGGATTGTGCACGTGAAGCCAGAGGGTTGTTTTTTCCGGAAGAGGAAACGAGGCAGAGAGAGTGGATTGTGCACGTGAAGCCAGAGGGTTGTTTTTTCCGGAAGAGGAAACGAGGCAGAGAGAGTGGATTGTGCACGTTAAACAAAATCAAGCAGTCAAAGAAGAAATGGAGCAGCAACGCTCAAGCAAAAAGGAGAAGATTGGAGGTAAACATTTTTACTTTTGCTTGCAATTGACAAGTCAAGAATCCTGAGGGATCCTGTACAATCATTGTGGAAATGAGACAAAGGGATATTTCCTCGCTTAGAGTCGGCTATAAATAGCATAATGCTGCAGATGGCAGGCTAACGTGGCCTACCGGCGCACTGTCCAGTAATCGTTCCCTATATCCACTAGGGAGGGCGGTTTAATTATTGTTCAAAAGGGCTCTTATTTAGTATTACGACGAAAGTAGGAATTTATCATAACTACCAAGATAAATTGTTTGGGCGCGAGTCTTGTTGAGGTCCGGGGTCACCACAATCAGAGTCGGCCGAGTCGCTGTCCGATTCCGAGGCCGCACGGTCAAACCAGTGAGCCGCATTCACCGACTGCTTCGCAACGGCCTGAGGTTCATACATGTATGGTTTCACCTCTCGATATTTAATTTTTAAATTGCTATCGCTTTCAGACATTTTACACAACCTCTCACAACCAAAGTCCGTACACGTGTGCTCGGTTCACAAGTAAACACAGAGCTGCTCCCAGTCTGTTTGGCTTAAATGACGTCACGACGACGGTCCCCTGGCGGTGAAAGCACGCATAAGTGAGATGTAAACAAACCTTCAGAAATTGGGCAAAACAGTATATTTTAACCGTTTTATTCAATTTTAGGGTGCAAATTAGACACCAAGAAGATTGAATTCGCTTTTTGGGTCGTTCTTCTAGACATTAAAGTTGATATTCTACGTTTCACCTCCGACTGTTGCCTATGACCTTTAAGCGTTCTTTTAGCTCTGCCATATCTTTGTGCTGTATATGGTTGTGGTCACAACAGTGCTCGTGACCGTGGCACGTTCCAATTTTTTAGAATTCCATCCGTAATTCGGAAAGAGGGCGAGGAAACTCCGAGGCTCAGTACGAACAGGAGACGAGCACGGCTGAACAGCATCAGCAGGGCTGATCTAACAGAGGCTGAAACCAAAACAGCTCGTGTTTGCAGTAATTGTTTTATCTCAGGTCAGATTCAAAAGCTCTCAATTTCATGGAAGAATTTTATTTCGTGTTACCAGAATTTTGCTATAAAATGAGCGTTCTCTCTTGTCATGCTTCACTCAGTCATTGTTATAATTTTGGCACGTGTATTACCATTTCGCTTCTGGGAGCGCCAGCAAAATTATACGATAGAAACAATCCAGACTGGGCACCCACTCAGAAAACGGGCTATGTTTCGTTCAAGGTCGGACTTGATTCTTCAGCAGCCAAACCAGATAGAACGCGATATCGGGGTACTCGATGGTCGGTAGAAGCGTCTTATCTTCAAAAAAGTCTGACTTTTTAAAATAATATGGGTCAAACCCACACACATCTATCTTCTCTTTGTATCGAATCTTCGCTCGAGCGTTCAAATCGCCGTAATACTGAGAAAATTCAGCATGGTTTACAGACGCGCTTTCAGCAGCTGCGGTCCTATTCGCTTTGTATATCTACCATCATGGTGGACGCTCATGACGTAGCACGTTTTGGTCACGTGATTGCAAGTCATCTATAAGTGCACCCCCACTTTTGTGACAGAACGAACCGAGTGAAGTCACTGACAAAAAAAAAAAAAGGAATCTTACCTTATTGACCACTGAATAAATTTCTCAGCCTTTTCACAAGTAGTTTTTTGCTGATAAGTCAGAAGAAGCATTCTATGTCCAATCCACCAACTGATGCTGAGTGGTTATATTATTTTCAGCTCAATAATAAGAACGCTGTTAACTGTTCCATAAAGTGAGGTAGACCAAAAAAGTTTCAGATTAAACTCTGATTATTTTCTATGGATAGTTAAGGGTTTCTAAAATGGCTCTACTTATAATCACCTCTGTTATGGAAATATTCTCGGGTCGGGTTCTCCACAGAACCTTTAAAGTTTCTCCCACAAACACAACCAAAGAACCCTTAAAGGGCTTAGATCTGACCTTTTGTGTCCAAGAGTGTATTTAGAGATTCAATATGCTTCTTCAAAAGAATATATATATATGTATGTATGTATGTATGTATGTATGTATGTATGTATGTATGTATGTATGTGTACCGTATTTTCTGGACTATAGAGCGCACCTGTATATAAGCCGCATCCGCTCTATTTTTAAAAAAAAATTTAAAAAAAGATATACAAGCCGCACCGGGCTATAAGCCGCAGATATCTATGTTGAAAAATTAGATATTTACTGCATGTACAGAATGATTTTGTACTGTAAATGTACATGTATGTACCTGAACAGATTCTTTCCGAACAGTGCCTTTTAACACGGCAGCAACTTTGCTGATTAAAACGGAACAGAACCAAGAGAAAATAACCGGTATTTATTTACCTTCATTTCTCCTGTGTTTGAAACCACAAGTCACTTTAATCATCTTCGCTGGATTTGAAAATAATTACCAGTTAGTAATTTGTCGTGCGTGTTCTATCTGCTAAAGATCTGCTAATTCTTCTTTGCATTGATTTTTCGTCTATCTTATTTTTGATTCTACTTCCGGTTAGAGCGCCCCTAGCGGTGGAAGAAAAATCCACAGAATAGCCGCACCTTTGTATAAGCCGCATGGTTCAAAACCTAGGAAAAATGTAGCGGCTTATAGTCCAGAAAATACGGTATGTGTGTGTGTGTGTGTGTGTGTGTGTGTGTGTGTGTGAGAGAGAGAGTGTGAGAGAGACAAAGAGACTTAACACTAACCACTTGCAGCATGCTGGACACACCCTCCCATGTGGCCTCTTCTATGTTATCACCTCCATCCACCATACCCTGATATCCCTGTGGAATACACACACACACGTCTCACTATCCTTGTGAGGACCTTCCATTAACTATTATTGCATGTAGTGGATGTTCATTATGTCTAACTATTACAGATATTTTAAGTTCATTTCTTAGACAAGGATTTTTTTTTTTTTAGCTTATCTCGTTAACAGTTTTGGCGAGAATCTCCCGCCTTCTTCAGAAACAGTCACCAGATGTCGAGTGGTGACGTGCCTTATCAGCTGATGTTGCGTTACGGAGGCGTGAACTCCCCCCCCCAATTTGACAGGTAGTTCACGCCTCCTGCTGTCAGGTCGCTCCTCCAGGACGGCGCTCCAGGTGTGCGACAACGCGTACGCTCCCTCATGAAGAAAATAGATTCCAGCGTTGGATTTTAGAGGCAGTGGAGATACGTAAGCGGGCGCAGAGGACGATGAACCGGGATGAGGGAGCGTACGCGCTGTCGCACACCTGGAGCGCCGTCCTGGAGGAGCGACCTGACAGCAGGAGGCGTGAACTACCTGTCAAATTGGGCGGGACGTTCACGCCTCCGTAACGCAACATCAGGAGATTCTCGCCGAAACTGTTAACGAGGTAACAAGCTTAAAAAAAATCCTTGTCTAAGAAACAAAACTTAAAATATCTATTATTATTGCAGTTAATTCATGCTGTGCCCCAAAAAAACAAAAAAAGCAAATTTCCTTATGAGGACCATCCAAATGTCTCCACAAGGTCGAAATAGTCAGGTTTTTGCTATCCTTGTGAGGACATTTGGCCCTCAATAGTATATGAACACACAAATTCTGTAAAGCTGCTTTGCGACAATGTTTATTGTTAAAAGCGCTATACAAATAAACTTGACTTCACACACACACACACACACACTCTTTCATGTCCCACAATTTTATTTCCTTTTCACTGAAATTTAAAAATCAATTTGATCTTATTTTACAATTTAAATGAGTGAGTCATTAATTCTGAAATTCAGAGACATGCAATTTAAAGGAAAAAAACAAAAAAAAACAAACCCGGTGTGTGTGTGTGGGTCGAGAAGGGCATGAGTACTATACACGTGTGACTGAACCTTCAGGCTGCTTTATAAACACACACGTTTGTCTCACTATCCTTGTGAGGACCTTCCATTGATTATTATTGCAGTTAATTAATGCTGTGCCTGCACCTAAACCTAACCTCAAAAGGAAACTTATTGGCTCTTATTATTTTTGTTAAAAAAAAAAAAAAACACAAATTTCCTTGTGGGGACTATCTGAATGTCTCCACAAGGTCAAAATTCCCAGATTTTCCCTTCTTTGTGGGGACACTTGGTCCTCAGTAGTATATAAAAAATAAAACTCACTCACTCACTCCCAGCGTCAGCACTGATTAGAGGTACACAATCCATTTAGGGAAATTAAGGATGGCATTGTTTTAGCAGGACACTACTGCAGGGGAGAGTTTACTAGGGGTCGACCGATAATCGGCCTGGCCGATATATCGGGCCGATATTCTGCATTTTTAGGGTTATCGGGTATCGGCCATAATTTCTACCGATATGCCGATAACATGCCTTTTTGCAGCCATTTCGTTCCTAACGCGACTGTCACTGCACGTCCTTTCCTGCACTTGCCTCTGAGTTCAAGAACATGGTCCCGCCCACCACAACATCTGATTTGTTTGGCACAAGAGATATAGCCAATCGACACGCGCAGCTAAACACTCTGAACTGTTTCAAGGCGCCCGTATCAAGGTAAGGACACGCTGCTTTTCCCGCAATAAGTCACAAACACACAAGTTGCAAAAGCACAACATCATTATATGTTTACATTCTTCATCTACTGCTCGTTAAAACTGTCCATTTGCATCCGTGTAGCCAGGCAAACTTAGCTTACGGAAGGAAGCACTTGAATTAGCCTACAACCAACTAGTCTCGCTGAAACAGCATAACGTAGGCTGCAGTCATTTTTAAATCCCCGTCTGGAAACGTTGTGAATGTGTCAGTAGTTCTACTCGAACAGTAGAATGACAGGCATACAGAGAGGTGGTCAAGGCAACTTTATAAAGCGCTGTTTGAACATTTAAACAAGCCAGGTGTGACTAGTATTTATAATTCTTGCGCAAGTGATTCTCCTCGCTAGCGCTTCTGATTCGGAAAGCGATATACTCTTAAAGGAGCAGCCGCTCCTAATAGGGAGTGATAGCCGACTTTATGTTTGATTTTACTTTTTAAAAAATGCTGCAGGCAGCTCCCTACACTTGGTTTGTTATTTAAAAACTACTTGAAGTTGGTAAGTCTCACTTAGTTCTTAGTGTAAAAGAATCCAGAGTGTATTTTCATTCATTTTCCACTGAAAATGGTGAGCTGTAATATAGTAGGGAGTGATTTTATTTTTTTATTGGTGAATATTTTATTATTTTATTTCTCATTTTATTCTAACTAATGTTTGACTTTATTGTACAAATGCTGCTGGCATCTCCCTGCACAAAATTTCATGTTCAATTTTACAATGAAACATACATTTCATGGATATGAAGGTCTGTGTCAGTGTGTGCTATGTTTAATTTCATATGAATTATAATGTTAACATTTATCGGTTGCACATATCGGTTATCGGCATCCCAATTCCATAATAATCGGTATCGGCCCTGAAAAAAAACATATCGGTCGATCCCTAGAGTTTACTTATTTGGAGTAAAAGTAATGGTGCTAATAACATTATGAAAAAAATTTACTCATGGAAACATTTAAATATCTTTAACATCTTTATAAATAAATAAATAAATAAATAAATAGATATTTACACTCGAAGACCTTTTAAGAAATGCAAAGCTTCTACAAACGGTGCGTTTAGGGTTGATTGATCAGTAAAACCCTACCCACAAGTGTTTTCCTAAAAAACTCTTGCTGCTCCAACATGCTCAAAGCTTCTAAAGGATATGTCGAGACCCTTCAAATAAAGCGCGACTCAATTTAGGATGAGATACGCAATACGCAAAAGCATAATCGTGAGTGTTAAGTTGCACAATCGCCAGCACATGCTGCGACTCGGGTGTCCTCGGGTGACCTTACTAAACAGGACATGCACGGTCAAACCTAACTTACCTCATGAATGAAGTAGACTTTGGCTCCTACATAGATTCCCATTCGCACCACAGCCCTTACGGCTGCATTCATACCTGTAAAACACACACACACACACACACACTTAGCAGTGCATAATGTATGAGAAAGAGCTACATACACTATCTACAACAGCACCAGTGACTAAACAACCTCAGATATTTCATCCAAACACACCGACAGGAAGAGAGTCACAGGGACATTTAATGAGAAATGGAAAGTGTACATTTGATTTATAATTTAGCTACAAATACGATAAACACAAGCACTTCAGCATTTAAGAATCCAAAAAAAAAAGCAGATTGAAGAAATGCACTGTATTTTTTTTATCCCTGCTGTCAAATGTGAAACAAATATCTACATAAAGAGACCATTAAAATTAAACTAATGAAAATAAGACTAACACCATGATGATTTTAAAAAAAAAAGCATGTGTTTATTTAACATATTTCAATAATAGGATTCTAGTATATCCGTGCGTAAAGAATCATTTTAATTATTACATGAATCACAAATTAAGGCAGCTATGAGATACTTCAAGGTCATGAAACTAATGTGTCCAATTTAAAAAAAATAAAAATAAATAAAAAGTGGTGCCAATTAGGCATGTAATGATGCATTGTGCGACAATAAATCACGATACTAATTTATGACCATTCAAATCGATAAAATTAAAAATGAATCACGATCATCAGGCTGCATAATCTCTTAGTTTCTCCTAGCTGTAATCGTGTTGTTTAGACAGCAACAATGTACTGTTAGAATAACGCATGTTATTACATCTACATTCACTGGATATGAGCAATCGCACGCTCTAATAGTCTAGTAGTAGAGTAAGTAGCCAATCAGCTCATATACCGTGAGTCAGTGTTGTAGCCAAGTCACTAAACCTCGAGTCCCCAGTGTTCAAGTCCGAGTCAAGTCCAAGTCATTTAAAAAATAAAAAAAAATTAAATAAATGAGTCCAAGACTCCAACCGCACCATTTGACGGTGGCTGTTTCAGCACCATTAACATTAGTTTGTTCCTGAACATGATGTATGAACCTGTGAATGTGCTTCTCTTTATCAGGGAGTGTGCCGTATTCTGTCAGAGATGGTTGGGAGACGGACGCAAGTGCAGAAGGTGTGTTTATTAATACAAGTGAAGACGGTAAATAGTCCAGAACGGCAGGCAAAATCATAAAACGGTGAAATAGGCCATAGACTCGGCAGGATCAAAGACGAGAAGCAGGAAATCAGGGATCAGGAAACCAAACAAGGAAATAAGGTTCGGTAATGTGTCAGCAACGCAACTCAATACTTCGCAAAGTAAGTGTGTTTTCACAGTTTTTAAATTGGTGCGAGTCGTTTACGGCACGTGCGCTGTCCAGAGCGCACCCAAGAGTCTATCTGATGCATGCGCCAAGGCGCGCAGGTGTGACACACTTACACGAAATTGGTACAAAATTAATGCAAATATAAAAATATCTTATGCCAAATTATTATGGCATGTTACAAAAAATAAAGAAAAAAAATCCTAGTCCTCATCTCTATTTTCCGAGCCCTAAAGCAGTTAATGCACGAGTCCGAGTGATCAGTGCTCAAGTCCGAGTCGAGTCACGAATCCTTAAAATTAGAGCACAAGTCGGACTCAAGTCCAAGTCCTGGACTCGAGTACTACAAGCCTGCCGTGAGTAGAGAAAAAACAAAATGGCGGAGCGTGCTGTTGAACCAACTGAGGATGAAATAAAAACTCTACTCGAAAACAAAACCCCAAAAAATCCCCCCCCCAAAAAAAATTTAAATAAATAAGGGGGGGGGGGGGGGGGGCAACAAAATATGGAATAAAAAGTATTTGATAGTAAGAACGCAAATTGTTATTTTTCAAGAATTATTATAGCATTTTTCACAAATTGCTAGTCATTTTGCCAGTTTGTTAAGCGGAAATTATTTTGTCTGGCATTTTGTATCAAGTTTTTATTTATCAAACTCACAAAAAAAAAAAAAAAAGCGCTCCATTTCTCAAAATTCAGTTAACATGGATGGAATAGAACAGTTATTCCACTCAATCTCACCATACATGGCTTACAGCCGACTTGGTGCTATGCGCCTCATCATCTATCAGCTCATGTACGACAACTCGATTTCATGGAATAATTGTTAAATAGCTATAATGCATGTGACGTGACTTCACCCTACGCAGAAGTAACACAGCTCCAAGGCTAAGAAAACCTACACACAGATATAAAATGTGAAAGAGTTGCTGTGTGATTAACCAGACAAATAGATTGAACAAGAAATCAGAGCTGTCTCTTTACAGACTGCTGAAAGATAAAGAAAAGGAGAAGAAAATGGGAGACAGTAGTCATAAAAAGTTTATTAAGAAAAAGGCCTGCGTTATTAACTTTTTTCAGTTTTAATAAAAAAGGAATATTTTTTATTTTTTCGTGGTCCGGTTTCCATCAAATCGTGCACTCCGATTGGCTTGCGAGCGGTCCGGAATCCTACGATACGGACTCCGGCTACGGACCTTTGGCGACTCGCTCGTTCACAACAACAAACATAGTAGCAATTTGTCAACATTTAATTTTCACATTTCTCAGTACAATAGCATTAATTTTACAGCATGGATAGCGACAACGACAGTGTTCGCAGTGAAAGCAAGTTTTACTACCCAGAGGAAGAAGAAATAAAAGCAAACATTTCAGGAGAAAGCCAAGTAGCAGGTTTGTTCTAAATATGGGTCCCCTTTCAGCCGCTCTCATTTTCTGTTAGAATTTGGTAAAGAAAAAAGAAATTATATTATATATATAAAAAAACCAGCTTAAGGTCGGTCCGTATGGTGAAATACCGTGACCTCGGCCTTGAATACTGACCTCGGCCCAGAGGGCCTCGCTCAGTACTTTCCAGACCTCGGTCACGGTATTTCACCATACGGACCAACCTTAAGCTATATTATCTCATTATCTCTAGCCGCTTTATCCTGTTCTACAGGGTCGCAGGCAAGCTGGAGCCTATCCCAGCTGACTACGGGTGAAAGGCGGGGTACACCCTGGACAAGTCGCCAGGTCATCACAGGGCTGACACATAGAGACAGACAACCATTCACACTCACACCTACGGTCAATGTAGAGTCACCAGTTAACCTAACCTGCATGTCTTTGGACTGTGGGGGAAACCGGAGCACCCGGAGGAAACCCACGCGGACACGGGGAGAACATGCAAACTCCACACAGAAAGGCCCTCACCGGCCACGGGGCTTGAACCCAGGACCTTCTTGCTGTGAGGCGACAGCGCTAACCACTACACCACCGTGCCGCCCTAAGCTATATTATATAATTAATACAAACACACACACACTTTAGAAATGTGGCCAAATATTTATTGTAGGTTAAAAAAAAAAAAGAGTGTGCTTTTTTTTTTTAATTCAACAAAAGGAATATTTTATTTGTTAATAAAATGTTTAATTTTTTGGTAATACAATTTTGCCATTGAATACTTTTTCAAAAATATCATGGGAAAATTGAATTGTAAAACCAGTATTGAGAATCGAATTGTGTCAATCATTACATGATTAGTGCCAATGGATCAACACGGGAAAAAGGAGAAAAAAAAAAAAAAAGGGGTTTGGTGCTGTGCTGTGTATTGTGTGTGTGTGTGTGTGTGTGTGTGTGTGTGCGCGCATGTGCGTGAGCACTCTCGCTCACTCACTGCCATGTTTGGTAAAAGCCGAGCATGTCCTTAATCATCGCACTCCATCACTCTGAGGTTTTGAGAAACGTCGCTCAAATTCCTAATGTGGAACTGAGACTCTGACAGTAAACGTATTAAAGCCCTTCTTTTCAGTTCTTTGCCAAACACTGAATCATTTGATGATTTATAATGTAATGTAATGCTGGTACTAAGCAACAAGTCAAACTGAGACCAAACACGAGGACCACGACTGACAAAACTCCTCCATTTCTCAGCAGCAGAAGGTAAATGTGTGAAGATGTACATTCATATTCGTTTAACAATTAGATTAATCGCGTTTCCTATTTAAAGTGACACAGGTCGACGTATTAAAAAGATGAATAGTACCCTGTGGAGCTAGAATAACTCCTCGGTACTTAAATCCCACGCTGTACTGCCTGCTGCCTCTGAAGGAGAACGAGCTGGAAAAACCCAGCACGCTAATGTTTGCACTTGGGTACGGAAATGGCCGAAGTTTATCCTCATTATAATATTATAATGAGCGAGGTCGCAACAAACATGGCGGAACCGGTGGCCTCTGACATAGAAGTGAGCGCTTGAGACCCTTCAAGCTCACGGGTGTGTTTAGATTTGGAATATTTCAATTCTAACCTGTTATAATAAAAGTTGATGTTTCTCAAAGTGCGAACTCTTGTCACTCACCTGTCCAGCGACATCTTGGCAAAGTTGGCATCAGATGCCGCATTTGGTGTTTGGCTTTTCGGCCCTCCGTCCGGAAAGACAGCCAACGATATTTGCTCGGCTTGTCTGCCGTGCCCCCACCCCCCAGCTTTTTTCTGGCACGTTTTGCCTCTGACAATGTCAGATACTTCCTTAAAATCGTTGTTTTTTTTGTCTCGATTTAAGAGTCTTCGTTCGATCTGGGCGATCCGCCATGTTTGCTATGGCTCACGTGGCTTCCCGAACTGGCTGCTGAGCAGGCGGTTTGTAAACAGAACAACACGTGGTTAGGACGCCCCGCGTTAGGAAATAAAATGTATTGAAACAAGATGATGCATGCCAGCTATGGGGATGGGTATTGGCTCAAACAATTCAGAAAGTGGAGTGGATTAAATGATTCCTGAACCAGCGTGTCGACCTGCGTCACTTTAAAGTGCATATCCTGGACCAATTTCATGTTTTTTTTTTTATATGAAAGAATGTCCCTTTACACACTCATCCAGAAGGGTAATTTTGCACAAGGCTATCTGTCTACAGCAGAAAGAAATAAAATAATAAAACGCATCTGGAAAAATCCCAAGGGAGTCTGGAGCCAGATTCGTGACGTCACCTGCGGAAGCGCCAGCAGGCTGCGCGAGCTTTGCGCGGTTTCAGTGCACAGCCTGTGTAGACCAAGCGCTCCCATTTCTCTCTCATTGTCTGGTCTTTTGGGAAACGATGATTACTAATCCCCTCAAGATTGGTGTTGCTACACCCTCCTACGATACATCTGTTAACCATTTTAATAATTACGCGATAACGTTGAAGAAATTTGCAGAAAACCACCAGGTCGTTTTCTCATAAACCAGCGCTGACGTAGGATTCAGAGGGAGGCGTCCCGCATGCGATGTCATGAAAATCAATGTTTGCCGGGAAATCCAAATGCCAAGTTTTTTCAGAGGCGGACCAATTTGCCTCAAATGGCTTGATTTCAACTGAATTTTTCTGGTATCGCGCAAGGTAAAAAAAATTGCACAAAATGCAAAATGCGACAGATATTTGACCAAAGTTTAATATAAAATAGGGGAATTACACTGATCTTGCTCCTGAATTTACCCGTGATATGCACTGTAACATGCCTCTAATCCAATCTCTGTTCCCAGACAGTCAGGCTTATCTTCCACTCCACAAGAATAAACACACACACACACACACACACACACCTTAACCTCAGTAACCAATCAGCTGCCAAGATGAAGACCGATGAGCTTAAGAGTGAATCAGGAATTCATGACTTTAATTTCGCATGAATCAGCAAAGACCGATTCGTTGTTTAAAGACGGCTCTTTATCCTGTACAGTTTTCATCATGATAATGTGGTCACAAAAATCGATGGCCTTGAATAGGTACACGATCGCCGGTGGCACATTTAGCTCCTTTGTGACCCAAGATGGCCATAAATTTCAGAACAATAGCCTGAAATGTGAAGGATGTTATAAAGACGGGTCCAAAATTCATGAGTACAACCAACATTGCATTGTTGTGAGTGAATCGATCATCTAATCTGACTGGCATGTGACGATATATCGTGTGGCGATAAATCGCAGTTAACCACAATCATCAGTCCGCGTAATCTCATCTCATTATTTAGACAGCAGAGGGCATAATATAATATACAGGACACTTTTTCGATGGAATAAAAACGTGTTCTATTCCCTTCTAGTGGGTTTCATTCATTCGGTTCGATAGCATGCAATATTAGTATATCGCTTATCCTACGTGTATTACATCACTCTACCCAATGGAGAATGAGTGTTGAATACGGTTTACAATATTGCATGGTTGTCAAGACATGATGTCACACATTGGAAATGTAAAACTTCCGCACTAGCGAGTGACTGACAATTTGTAAACAAACATGGCCACCAGGTTTGCTTTGTTAAATACGGAAGACTTTGAGAGAATTTTGAAAGAGAAACATGCGTTGAACACCTGAAAGGAATGTGCATGTATAATAATCTCTCATCTCATTATCTCTAGCCGCTTTATCCTGTTCTACAGGGTCGCAGGCAAGCTGGAGCCTATCCCAGCTGACTACGGGTGAAAGGCGGGGTACACCCTGGACAAGTCGCCAGGTCATCACAGGGCTGACACATATAGACAGACAACCATTCACACTCACATTCACACCTACGGTCAATTTAGAGTCACCAGTTAACCTAACCTGCATGTCTTTGGACTGTGGGGGAAACCGGAGCACCCGGAGGAAACCCACGCGGACACGGGGAGAACATGCAAACTCCACACAGAAAGGCCCTCGCCGGCCACGGGGCTCGAACCCGGACCTTCTTTCTATGAGGTGACAGTGTTAACCATTACACCACCGTGCTGCTCAAATATTCCATTCAGCTAGCACAGGGGTGGGCAAACTTTTCGGCTCAGGGGCCAGATTGACTTTTGAAATTTGCCAGGCGGGCCGGGCCAACACCAAATTCATACATATCGAACATAAATCGGAAAAGCTTTAGTGTTATTGTAAGGCCTTCACTGACAGAGACCCAAATGCAGATCAGATTGACATTTATTTTAGTTCTCAGTCAACAAAGGCAGAGCAGAAAAATGCTTGCAGTTCAATAGATTGGCACTGGATCCATCCAAAAAAGTAATCCACACACACACACACACGTGACAGTAAGAAAAGTAGCACACTTAATTCTTAAATTACATCTTTGAGCTGCCAGGATGAGTAGGATGCCAGTGTATTTGTATATTTGTATCATTTTATACATACAACTAAATTGCATATCATTAAATTGAACTAAATTACATATCAGTACATATCATTTTTGTACATTTCACTGAACTCGTAGATTTACACCTGAGTGTTTTTTTTTTTTTTTAACCATCCACTTCCAGCCTGCCAGTACAACCAACCACCATTAGTAGGAGAGGTACCACACCATTCCAAAATGTTTGCAGTTCAACAGTTTGGGTACCACACCATGCCAACATGTTTGCAGTTCAATGGTTTGGCACTGGATCCATCCAGCCCACAAAATCAAACAAAACGGCTCAAGAAAGCAAAAAACTCCAAACTGGTTTTCAGGTTCAAAGTCACTCACTGAAATATTTCCAGTCCTCAAAAAAATCAAAACACAGGTTCCAAACAGGTTTTCATATTCCAAAAGGCCACTCATAGATCAGAATAACCTCCACAGGCAAAAGTCCAAGAACAGATATAAGCAGAAGCAAGGTCAGCTGCTCATAATACACCTATAATAGCAGACAGGGACATAAATGAGGGCCGGAGCAGACACCCAAAAGCACACGGTACTTAAAAACAAACACCAGCACTACAGCAGCCACCCACGACAACCAAAGTTACTAAGAGTTATACTTTTTATATTATGTCTGTAAACATGTGACTACCATCTTATTACAGCTCCAACATAGTTTTAAAAAGAGAAAGTGTTAATACTCACATTCACTCAGCAACCGCTGAGCTGTATTCGTCCGTGCTTGCGCTGACTGGTTGTTAGCATAATTAGCATGCTTGGAGGAAAAGTGCCGTTTGATGTTATATTCCTTTAAAACTGCAACGGTTTCTTTGCAAATAAGGCATACAGCCTTTGATCGGACTTCAGCAAAAAATATTTAGTTGTCCATTCTTTATTGAGCACCCTGCACTCACTGTCCACTTTTCTTTTTTTAGGACCACTCACTAAAGTTTTATCCTGTGTTCTCGAGATCATCAGTGGCATGGGTGCCAGAATGACTTCCATGGCACGCGCTGCACCACTCTGCAAATGTAATCTCGCGTGAATATGACTGACTGGAAAGACGGATCTCTTGAACAGCTGTCTACGTGATAACACTGACGCTTATAGTTTATAGATCTGCTCAATTGTGTTTATATGACTGTCTTCCGCGGGCCGGATTAAAAACGCCAATGGGCCAGATGTGGCCCACGGGCCGTAGTTTGCCCACCTCTGAGCTAGCACGATACTGAATTCATCTTCGACTCATTCAAAATCATGCTAGCTGAATGGAATACATCTGATATACCACTCAACGCCAGCCAGTATTATTTAGACGGAATGCATATGACTCCACCGTAAGCAGAAGTAACAGCTCTAATGCTACAAGGGGAAAAAAAAAAAAAAAACAGGGAAAAAACACTTTAAACAGACTGCCGAAAGAAAAGAAAAAAGAGAAGCAAGTAGAGGTAGTACAAAGTTTCATAAGTTTATTAAGAAAAGGCCCATTTGTAAACTTTTTTTTAAATAAAATGAATATTTTAGTTAATAAGCCATTTTATTTTTTTCACGGTCCAGTTTCCATCAACTCCTGCGCTCTGACTGGCTGGTGAGCAGGTCCGTATCTTATGGTACGGACCCCGGTTACAGACTTCTGGCGACTCACGCGTTCACAACAACAAACAACATGGTGGCAATTTTTGTCAACATTTATCTTTTTTATAAGATTTATTTATAAGATTTTTATAAAAAAAAAATCTTATAAATTTTTGCCAGCATTTCTCAGGAGAATAGCATTAATTTTACAGCATGGATAACGATAACGACAGTGTTCACAGCAAAAGCGAGTTTTACTACCCTGAGGAAGAAGAAATAAAATAAACATTTCAGGAGAAAGCTAAAAACCTCCAACTGTTGCTAACGCCGAGCAAAAACATGGCTGAATCCTGAATGACTCCTATTTGCATAAATAGGGGACTACATAGGCAGCAAAATGTAGTTTTTTCCCCTGCCATGGAAGTGCACTTGTATTGAGGTTTTTCACCCACGTGACCAAGTCATGTGATGCATCGTTAGGCTGCCATTTTGGACGTCACGGCTCGAATCAGTTTGAATGCGAGGAAGGCGACAAACGAAAAACAAAAGAAAAAGGAGCGAGATGCAGAAAACACCTTCACTATCCAGCGACGTAGGGCATTTACAGGGCGAGCAGAGGGAGAGGTATTTGCAAAAATTGAGGTTAGCAGGCTTAGAGAACGACGTTTACCTGCTTCCACCAGGATTGTTCACTGACGTACGGAAGTACACGAAGCCCTCGTCTTTACCTGACTTCGGCCCACATGATCTGTATACCCATGTCATTAAAAACCCATCGCCATACACAGGTATTGATCTGAAAGCGTATAAGAGTTTGGATGCCTACAAATATTTTGTGTCAGGCTGGGTAACATGCCTACATCAGCGGGTCGTCCCTGGAGCCGGTGGTCGCCATCTTATTACAGCTAAGGTTTGTTCACATTTTCATTTACTTTCGGTCCTCAGGATAAACAAAACGTTACGTCATTGAAATAACTTCTTAGTCTGTTGAGACATGGCCCGTTATAAATTTGCTATTACCAGGCAATGACCAAGAACTGTATTATTAGAGTCGGTGTCTGTGTTGTAGCAGTGTACTAGCAGCTAGCTGTTAGCACTAGCTAATGTCAACAACATAGTAGCTAGTATGTTACTGTAGCAAATGTTTACGTTCAGTCATTTGGATGACTGTTAAAACCTTTCAGTCTCAAGTTTTTCCTTTACTGGATTTACTAGTTTATTGTAATTATGATCCGGCAGCTATTTGCACCGGATCCGGTGTAAATAGCTGCCGGAGTGCGCTCAGGCTTGCTCCCGGAGCACTCCGGGAGCAAGCCAGAGCGCGCTGCTTAATTTGAGGGGGAGCAAGCCGGAGCGCGCTCCGGAACCTCGGCCGGAGCACTCCGGGAGCAAGCCGGAGCGCGCTGCTTAATTTGAGGGGGAGCAAGCCAGAGCGTGCTCCGGCAGCTATTTACACTGGATCCGGTGTAAATAGCTGCCGGATCATAATTACAGTAAACTAGTAAATACAGTAAAAGGAAAAACTTGAGACTGAAAGGTTTTAACAGTCATCCAAATAACTGAACGTAAACATTGCTACAGTAACATACTAGCTACTATGTTGTTGACATTAGCTAGCTTGACCTTCAAAATGGCAGACACCGGGGCGTCACGTGACCCTGTGACATCAGGTGAAATACCTCAATACCGAGGAGGAAGCCATTTGCATTACAGCCGTGAAAGAAGATTCAAAACGGCAGCTCAGCTCTCCCTTCCCTTTCGGGTGCTCTCGTTTTCTGTTAGAATTTGGTAAAGAAAAAAAAATTTTATATATATATATATATATATATATATATATATATATATATATATATATATATATATATATATATATATATAAAAATAAAGAAGGTCGGTCCGTATGGTGAAATACCGTGACCTCGGCCTTGAATACTGACCTCGGCCCAGAGGGCCTCGCTCAGTACTTTCAAGACCTCGGTCACAGTATTTCACGATAGAGACCTCCCAGCTGGGAAATAACACACACACACACACACTATACAGGTAGTCATCGACTTACGACCTATGCGACTTACGACCAATCAACTTTACAACCGTCTGGTTATAACTGGCAAGTGTTTCCCAGCTGAGCTAGCTAAGTGTACGACAGTTTCCGCCCCAGCTCCCGGCAGCACCTCTCACAGCGTACAACAGTTTCCGCCCCAGCTCCCGGCAGCGCCTCTCGCCGCGTACGACAGTTTCCACCCCAGCTCCCAGCAGTGCCTCTCGCCGCGTATGACAGTTTCCGCCCCAGCTCCCGGCAGCCTCTCGCCCCGTACGACAGTTTCCGCCCCAGCTCCCGGCAGCCTCTCGCCCCGTACGACAGTTTCCGCCCCAGCTCCCGGCAGCCTCTCGCCCCCAGCTCCCGGCAGCGCCTCTCACCGCGTATGACAGTTTCCGCCCCCAGCTCCCGGCAGTGCCTCTCGCCGCATACAACAGTTTCCGCCCCAGCTCCTGGTTTATGAAACGAGCAAATACTCCCGCCAGCCCGAGCGCTGCAACAGCTGATGACGACATAGATGACCCACAGCCAAGCACCAGTGATGCCAGCAGTCACTAAGTTTTGTATTTTGCTATGTTTTACATTTGTATTTTGGCATGTTATAAACTAAAATGTTTTCTATTTTTCACACCTGTATTTCATATTTTGTTTTGCACATATTAAACAAATTGCACTGTACACAGTGTAGTATGCAGTGTTTGACTTAAACCAAATAATGAGCCAAGGTAATGAAATAAGAAAATGTTGATAAAATAAGACTTTAAGATGATTACAATATCACAATATACTTACGTTCATTTAACATAGGCCGACTAACGACCAGATCGGTTTATGACTGGTTAGTCGTAACCAGTGATGGGAATAATGGCGTTAGAAATAAACGGCGTTACTAATGGCGTTACTTTTTTTAGTAACGAGTAATCTAACTAATTACTTTTTACATCGTTATAACGCCGTTCCCGTTACTTACAATAAAATGCTCTGCGTTACTTTATTAAAGCTGTTCTCATCTGGCACGCTGCTCGTTCAGCCTTTCTTTACTCTGCTTTAGTGTGGGGCGGGGAGATGCGAGACAACGGCATAGTCAGCCAATCAGAGTAGATTTGGACAACATACGTAGGTAGGCCACGCCTACTACACTACTGCGCACTCTTTCAATCGGAAGACCCAGCGATGGCGAGCGGTCAGCCCAGCACTGCGCTTTCACATTGGAAATACAGCCATTACTTTTCATTACTTGAAATAAAAGGCAAAAATGTCTACGTGCAATGCACATTATGTCGAGGAACAAAGCGTTTGTCCTCGTCAGTGGCCAGTAATTAGTAACAATTTTAATAACTACAAAAATATATTACATTTGATAGATGTCATCTCACATTGTCCCACAAAAATATTAATATAGTGTAGATAACATTACTAACTGGTTCTGTTAATTGTCCATTTTGGTCATTAAACACATTTAACATTCACTTTTATTATGATTACACTAATTGAATTTGTTTTTTTTTTGTTTTTTTTTGGGGGGGGGGCACAAAATGTAATGGAATAATTACTTTCCCTGGTAATTAGTTACTTTTATGACAAAGTAACTCCGTTACTTTTTGGGAAAAGTAACTAGTAACTATAACTAATTACTTTTTGAAAGTAACGTGCCCAACACTGGTCGTAACCAAACAGTCATAAGTATATATATATATAAAAAATCCCCTCCTAGAACTGCCACCTTATTGTGGTGGAGGGGTTTGTGTGCTTGAATGATCCTAGGAGCCAAGTTGTCTGGGGCATTACGTCCCTGTTAGGGTCTCCCAAGGCAGACAGGTCCTAGGTGACAGGCCAGACCAAGAGCAGTTCACCAAAACCCTTATGGAGAATGATCAAATCAATCAAGGACCATGACATCGCCCGGTATGGCACAGCCAGGGCCCCACCCTAGAGCCAGGCCCGGGGTTGGGGCTCGTATGCGAGCGCTTGGGGGCCAGGCCTTTGCCCACGGGGCCCGGCAGGGCTCAGCCCGAAGCGGTGACGTGGGCCCGACCTCCTGTGGGTTTATCACCCACAGAGGTAGCCGTAGGGGGCCGATGCAGTGTGGATTGGGCGGCAGTCGAAGGCAGGGGCCTTGACGACCTGATCCCCGAACACAGCGGCTAGCTGTTGGGACATGGAATGTCACTTAGCTGGGGGGGGAAAGAGCCTGAGCTTGTGCGGGAGGTTGAGAGGTACCGGCTAGAGATAGTCGGGCTCACCTCCACGCACAGCTTGGGCTCTGGAACCCAGCTCCTCGAGAGGGGCTGGACTCTCCACTTTTCTGGAGTCACCCATGGTGAGCGGCGGCAGGCTGGTGTGGGCTTGCTTATAGCTCCCCAGCTCAGCCGCCATGTGTTGGAGTTAACCCCAGTGAACGAGAGAGTCGCCTCTCTGCACCTTCGGATTGGGGAGAGGGCTTTGCCGTGCCTACAGGCCGAATAGCAGTATAGAGTATCCGGCCTTCTTGGAGTCCCTGGGAGAGGTACTGAGGAGGTGCTCAGACTGGGGACTCCATTGTTCTACTGGGGGACTTCAATGCTCACGTGGGCGACGACAGTGACACCTGGAGGGGTGTGGTTGGGAGGAACGGCCTCCCCGATCTGAACCTGAGTGGTGCTTTGTTATTGGACTTCTGTGCTAGTCACGGTTTGTCCATAACGAACACCATGTTCGAGCACAGGGGTGTCTATAAGTGCACGTGGCACCAGGACACCTTAGGTCAGAGGTTGATGATCAACTTTGTCGTTTCATCTGATCTCCGGCCATATGTCTTGGACACTCGGGTGAAGAGAGGGGCTGAGCTGTCAACTGATTACCACCTGGTGGTGAGTTGGATCCACTGGCGGAGAAGGAAGCCGGGCAGACCTGGCAGGCCCAAACGTATGGTGAGGGTCTGCTGGGAATGTCTGGCCGAGCACTCTGTCGGGGAGGTCTTTAACTCCCACCTCCAGGAGAGCTTCTCCCAGCTTCCGAGGGAGGTGGGGGACATTGAGTGAGTGGACCATGTTCTCTACCTCCATTGTAGACGCAGCTGTTGCCGCAAGGTCTCCGGTGCCTGTTGTGGCGGCAATCCCCGCACCCAGTGGTGGACACCGGAAGTAAAGGATGCCGTCAAGCTGAAGAAGTCGTCCTATCGGGCCATGTTGGCCTCCGGGACTCCTGAGGCAGCTGACGGGTATCGGCAGGCCAGGCGTGCCGCAGCTCAGGCAGTTGCGGAGGCAAAAACTCGGAACTGGGAGGAGTTCGGGGAGGCCATGGAGAAGGACTATAGGTCGGCCTCGAAGAAATTCTGGCAAACCGTCCGGCGCCTCAGGAGGGGGAAGCAGTACTTTGCCAACACTGTTTACAGTGCGGGTGGGGAGCTGTTGACCTCGACTGGGGACATTGTCAGGCAGTGGAAGGAATACTTTGAGGATCTCCTCAATCCCACAGTCATGTCTTCCATTAAAGGAGGTGGAGGCTGAGGACTCAAAGGTGGACTCAACCATTACCCAAGCTGAAGGTCACTGAGGTGGTTTGCAAGCTCCTCGGTGGCAAGGCACTGGGGGTGGATGAGATCCGCCCTGAGTATCTCAAGTCTCTGGATGTTGTGGGGCTGTCTTGGCTAACATGCCTCTGCAACATCATGTGGCGGTCAGGGACAGTGCCTCTGGAGTGGCAGACTGGGGTGGTGGTCCCTCTTTTTAAGAAAGGGGACTGGAGAGTGTGCTCCAATTATAGGGGAATCGCACTTCTCAGCCTCCCAGGGAAGGTTTACTCCAGGGTACTGGAGAGGATAATTTGGCCGATAGTCGAACCTCGGATCCAGGAGGAACAATGTGGTTTTCGTCCTGGTCGCGGAACACTGGACCAGCTCTATACCCTTTATAGGGTGCTCAAGGGTTCATGGGAGTTTGCCCAACCAGTCCACGTGTGCTTTGTGGATCTGGAGAAGGCATTCGATCGTGTCCCTCGTGGTATTCTGTGGGGGGTGCTTTGGGAGTATGGGGTTCGGGGCTCTTTGCTAAGGGCTGTCCGGTCCCTGTACAAATGGCTCAAACCAGTATAGCCATTCTCCTCTCATCAACAAAGCGTTTTTCTGCACAATTACTGTTTTGCGCAACATCTTGTGTAAACTCAAGAGTTTTGTGTGAAACAATTAGTTTCTGAAGTACTCGAACCAGTTCATCTGGCACCAAGAACCATGCCATAGTTAAAGTCACAGCAATCATTGAGATTTTTCCCCAATTCCGATGTTTGATGTGAACATTAAAGGGGAACTGAAGTCATTTTTAAACTTGCTTTATTTCTTAATTAACGTGTTACTCAATTATGTTTTCGGTTTTAGTAGCCTTATATCGTGACTCCTATTGGCAACTAATCACAATTAAATATTATACTTATCGGCCTATTTGGTTTTTAGCCATGTTGAACTTAGTTCGTTTGGTCCACGGCAGGCGTCGCTTATCCGCGCGATCTTCACGAGACTTGTGCGAGACTTTGAAACATGAAGTGTCAGCCAGGTGTCAATGCCGCCATTCTGAAAACTGTTTTCCGAACAAAGTATGGCACAAAAATGAGTTTAAATAACGATTACTGCCTACTTTTTTCCAAACTTTCCTGACTGCTATCAAAAACAAAACTTCCGGCTTGATTACGTCAGCATTCAAAAGAGGGCGTGTGCGTCTTTTGACGACGTTGGCAGATGTAGGCGACACTGATTTCCGCTGTATATGTTTTACTTCCATCCTACGATGTTTCGTACAGGTCTCAACGAATCTCGTTTATGGCCATTGCTTTGACATATGGACTGATATATTACAGAACATATTTCAAACACTCATAACCTGCTATAGCAGCGACAAAATAGCGATCAAAAATGCATTCCGATATTTAATAAAATGAGAAATAGAATTGTGATGATAAAAAAATTTGCCTTCAGTTCTCCTTTAACTGAAGCCCTTGACCTCTATCTGCATGATTTTCTACACGGTGGTGCTGCCACATGATTGGCCGATTTGAAAACTAGATGAATAAAAAGAACCAGACTCAAAAGGGAACCCATTCTCTTCTGGGTGACACTAGATAGTGGGGTTATGTAACCGACACTTCCACTACTGTCAAATATATTATAAAGTCAAAAGAAAAATATTATGCGTGATGGTTAAACCGTCAGCATTTTTTTTGTGTGGCTACTGCCTCATAGAAGCGAAGGGAGCCAGTTGTGTTGTAAGAATGAGTGTAACGATAGCGAAACTTCATGACCAATCAGCACTTATCCTGATCAAGCCCGATTACCCGTTCTACTTCTTGATAAACTTCGGAACCAATCAGAACCAGAAACGAAATAAGAGAAACCTCGTTATAACTTTATGGAAGATAATCAGCAGGTAAAAAGATAAACAAAATTCACCTCGTGGTTCGCCAAGGCTGCTGATTCGATATCAAGTAAATGGCGTTTATTTAAAGAAAATTTACCTTTTGATTATCACAGCTTTTGTTTGGTCCTTCTAAAAGGTCAAATGAAAGTTTGTGTAGGGTCTTTTGAGCTTTTTGGCAGATATACTGAGAAGCCGATATCAAACTTCTGCTATTCACTTTAATTTTTTTTTTTTTTAAGTTTCTACACTACACTTGTGAAACAAAATGTGCTCATTTCTGGGTAACATAATGCTGGGTGGCTAAATAATACTTCGAAGACAATTTATGAACAAGTGCTTTCGTAGTATTTTGAAAATATAGTTCACAGCACTGCATCTTGAACAAAACGCAGAAAACAAAATTGGTAACCAAAATACTCCAAGCCCTGATGCTGCTCACAGCTTGGTGATGCTTGTAAGAGATGAGCCGAGTATCATTAATTACATGTATATGGGTCTGTGTCAGAAACTGGGTACTGTGGGGGTCCCCCACTAAATATACTCAGTCAATAAACTATACGGTTTTGAATGGTGATGTTGGTTTTAATTTGAAATAAAACGATGAAAGAAATAATACAGATAAAACTAAATCTGATGTGAATACTCTATTCAGAATTTGGCAAAAATTCTGCAAGTTTGTGGAAAAATGGCGGCTTGATCTGGGACATGATAAACGGTTGACTACATCGCATTCCCTTAAAAAGGTTGTAGTCCACTGAAAAGTCTACAGTTATCACTAATTGTATTTTAAGTTGTAACTTTATACACCTAAGGATTGGTGCGCTCACAGAATAATCATAACCGTAATAAAACATCCTGCAAAATATTTGATCACCGTTGTAACTCCATTTTCCGCAAACCCAAAACCAATACGATCGTGTGTTTTGATCTAAACGGAAAGCCTCGGGGTCAAGGTCACTACCTCACCAAAAGCAGTAACTTAAAATCACTACGCCATATAAAAATTTGGTGATAAATCTGCGATTTTGTTTTTTAAAACGAAAGCTGAAAGTTAGGTATAGAATACGTTTCTTACAGAATATGTTACGATGGTAGCTGGTCATGTATGAATTTCTGAGCTATAAAATGAGTCGTGGTCTAGTTTTTACCGTAGCGTGTTATTTGTGTGCGGGGAAGGACACACATTAACAATTTGCATGTGTAGAATGGAATTTTCCACTCCAACAGTTAGAAGTTGATCGTGCTTCCATTTGCGGTCTTTCTGTTACGCGGGTGATCTGTTCGGACGTTATCGCTGAAAAGGTGAGTTGACAGTTTGTTTTAGTCTTGCAGTATAAGGCAATAGAATGTTTCTTTTTCATCTTACTTTCATATTTCGCAGGGTTTGCGTATTTTTGGCCAATATTTTACCAACCAGGGTCAATTTAGATCGAACTTTTGATAGAATCTACGGCCAGTCATTTTGCCCCGCCCCCGCCTCACGCTCCGTCCGGTGCGGTAGTGATGTCCCGTTGCTCGCACGCCGCAGCAGAGACCCGCGCGACCTTCAGCCGGTACAGTCGCTGTTCTTTTACCACCGCCGTTATTCTCATCTTTCCGGTGTGTTCTTGATTTTTCCATTGTGTCCTATTTCGCCGTATCAAATACCCAAAATGTATCATATTATTCATGTTTAAGTGAATAATCAATTCAGTCATCATAACTTGGCATTTTTAATCCAAGCAATCAAAAAGAGGAAATTTATTCAATATTTTCACTCATCTGTGAAGGAGGGGCTTTAATGCTTCATGATGTAATTATTTTATATGGAAATCCATTTTAGAAAAGCATTTGAATTGTAATCAAAAAAAATTTCCACAGTGGAGGCCAGATAAAGCAAGATACTATCTTTATTCTTAAACATGACAAAAGAAATATTGGAGTATTAGGGTAAATGCAAAAAAAAAAAAAAGTAAAATTAGAAAATTTATTTTTTGACCATAAATGTCCCAAATGAGAGACCAGTTTCTGAGACGGACCCATATTTGGCAGATTCTACCGTAACTGGATCCATTAACCACTTGCCCACAAAATAAGAAATTTTTCGTGTCCTTTTTTCAGTGAGGTAATATTTTCAAGATTGAAAATATGGTATTTGGTCTTCTAAACCAGCACGTCATTTAAAAATACACCGAGTATATCAATAAAAGATTTTTAAAGAATAAAGTTCTATTTCTTTGACATATCTGACAGACATAACTCCCATTTTAAAAATCACTTTCATTATCCCTGTTGCTATCGTCAGTGAATTTCTGTCAGATGACCTGACGATAGACTCGGCCATTATGGATCTTCGGTAGTTATCGTGTGGAAGCAGGCTTTATCATTTTTGGGTGTCAACAGATAGAGTTGAAATAGATTAACAGCGAAAAAACTATTTCGTTCACGAGAGAAGCCCACAGTTATTTTTTTAAAAAATGCCATCGTCAGTCTGTCAGTCAAATGCACCTGACGATAGCAAAATTCAAGCCCTCACCACGCACATGTTGACTGACGCAGAGAGGAAATTCTACTGCGCGTGATTTTTGTGACAGCAGACATTTACTTCCAGGCAAGACTTGGAGTTCTGACAGCTAGATTTCATCAAATAAATCAAGGTAAGATTTTCAGTCAGCTATCCTGACGATAGAAATTTCTGACGATAGAAACATTGAGAATATATTTGTGCATTCATATTTTAATTTTTCTGGAGGAAAACTATCGCAAGTTGAGATAAATCAGAGCCACTTGCGACCCTTTCAGCCGACAGGCCATTTCAATGAGTTATTTCCCCGCGAAAGTGACACAGTCGTGTCTATCGTGACTGTTCTGACCATTATTGTTGATATTTCAATTTTGAAAATAAATTCTTTATTTCAATAATTTTATTATTTGGTTCTAGTGATGAGGTATTTAATATTATTACTAAATTTGTCAGATTAATAATGTAAGAAACAGTTTTGTTGCTATGAGTGTCTGTCAGAATATGATGGTAGACGTTAGTTTGTCAGATTTTGATGATAGAAACCGATGTGTTTCTATTGTCATTTAGCATGTCTGTCATGTCAGGCTTTTATTAATTAGTCACCAGGACTACTGTCCTAAAATTTACTGTGAATGTCCAAGACCCCAAATGCTACTAGAAAAACTTAATAGAATGATCAAAATAATCAATTCAGCAATTTAAGGAGATGGGACTTAACTGGCCTCTGTTATGGTAGAATCTGCCATATGCTATATTTACCGCATGGACATTGCATCAGAAAATTGTATTTATAAGCAGTAGCCACATGTACCCATAGGGTACCTTTTTTGGGGGGCTACATTGAAAGAAGAGAGAAATTTGTGTACACCTGAGCTTTCCCTGAACCATGACTATGTTAAACTAGAAGGGCAATCAGTAGAGTGAATACCTTCACCAAGCCACATATTACAAACATCAAAATCAAACCAGAACATCAAGGATGTACTCGCTCATCTGGCCTGCCATCAAAACAACCATGATGAACAAAACAAACAGAATTTAAAAATGTGACGATGTGAGAGGACCAACCTCCACGATAAACTGTTTACAACAGGAAAGTCAACAAAGGACTAAATTTTGGTCCCTGAAAGAAGACCTATGCAAAACATCCATCAGAACTGAATTCGCATGATAAATGAGAGAGGAGATACAATTCTAGTCAGAAGAAAAAATGTGTTAAGTTGACCTAATTACTAATTTGTGAGCAAAAAATTGGCAATGATCAAGTTTTGCGAAGAAGGTCTAGTTCTTTCAAATAAAAATCAGAACTGAAATCCATTGAGAACTGATGGAGAAGATATGACTGAACTGAAAAAAAAAGTTGTAAACAAATTGTTTACAATAGGAAAATCAACAAACAAATGACCACGTTTTGTTCCTCAATAGAAGATCTACCCAAAACATTGATCAGAACTGGAATCGGATGAGAAATTAGAGGAAATTAATAACAATAATAATAATAATAATAAATGTGAGAGGCCTGGAAAATTTGTTAATTTGGCCTGATTAACTCGTTAGCAAAAAACTGACAAAACAATGACCAAGTTGTGTGTGGAGTGACGAGTTCTTTCAAACAAAACAAATCAGAACGGAAATCCGTGGAGAACTGATGGATGAGATACGATTTAACTGAATTGTGGACGACGTATGAACGATGGACGCCACGCCATGCTAACAGCTCATCAGCCTTATGGGCAGATGAGCTAAATCACTTGACCCTAGGATAATACTAAAGCTGTACACCAAATTTCATCCAAATCCATTCAGTACTTTGAGTTATACTGGGAAGAGACAAAAAACAAACATTTGCTGGAAAAGGTTACAAAACCATCTCTAAAGAAAAAGAGTTTGGACTCCACCAATCCACAATCAGTCAGACAGATTGTGTACAAATGGAGGGAATTCAAGACCATTGTAACCCTCCCCAGGAGTGGTCGACCAACAAAAATCACTTCAAGAGCAAGGCGTGTAATAGTCAGCGAGGTCACAAAGGACCCCAGGGTAACTTCTAAGCAACTGAAGGCCTCTCTCACATTGGCTAATGTTAATGTTTATGAGTCCACCATCAGGAGAACACTGAACAACAAATGGTGTGCATGGCAGGGTTGCAAGGAGAAAGCCACTGCTCTCCAAAAAGAACATTGCTGCTCATCTGCAGTTTGCTAAATATCATGTGGACAAACCAGAAGGCTATTGGAAAAATGTTTTGTGAATGGATGAGACCAAAATAGAACTTTTTGGTTTAAATGAGAAGCATTATGTTTGGAGAAAGGAAAAACACTGCATTCCAGCATAAGAACCTTATCCCATCTGTGAAACATGGTGGTGGTCGTATCATGGTTTGGGCCTGTTTTGCTGCATCTGGGCCAGGACGGCTTGCCATCATTGATGGAACAATGAATTCTGAATTATACCAGCGAATTCTAAAGGAAAATGTCAGGACATCCGTTTTGGAATGGCCAAGTCAAAGTCCTGACCTTAATCCAATGGAAGTGTTGTGGAAGGACCTGAAGCGAGCAGTTCATGTGAGGAAACCCACCAACATCCCAGAGTTGAAGCTGTTCTGTACGGAGGAACGGGCTAAAATTCCTCCAAGCCGGTGTGCAGGACTGATCAACAGTTACCGGAAACATTTAGTTGCAGGTTATTGCTGCACAAGGGGGTCACACCAGATACTGAAAGCAAAAGGTTCACATACTTTTGCCACTCACAGATATGTAATATTGGATCATTTTCCTCAATAAATAAATGACCGAATACAATATTGTTGTTTCATTTGTATAACTGGGTTCTCTTTATCTACTTTTAGGACTTGTGTGAAAATCTGATGATGTTTTAGGTCACATTTATGCAGAAATATAGAAAATTCACAAACTTTCAAGCACCACTGTATGTAAAGTAAATCGTGTCTTCCTGTCCTTTATGTCTGTCTGTGGTTAAATGTGCATTTGCTTTTTTGTTTTCTTTTCTTTTCTTTTTACATGTTCGAAATAAACACATCAAATCAACCTCCCAGCAAACTTGCTGGAGGTCATTCACAGCTGAGATGAGCACTGTGTGAGAAATCAGTCAGTTCTTATTAAATACGTTATCTTGCGTTTCCTGATTAGTAACACGTCAGAAATGGTAAAATTCTCAGAAACAGGAAGCTTACAGATGCCTCATACCCTGGCAGTGACACTGCTGGCAACTCACTCGCCTGTTCACGTCCATCTGTTTTATGGATTTATTGTTGGATTATCAAACTGGATTTTTGTGCATTATACCAACCAGGAGACATGATGAAGTACACATGTATAAAAAGAAAGATCGATAGGTCTTAACCAACCCAGGCTGTATGCCGTCTCGCCTAGTCATGATGACCCACCGTTAGCTGTTGGGTTTTATTTCTCTCCATTTAGCTGTACTTTGTTAGCTCGTTTGTATGGTCGGCTTGTTTTCTGATTGTTGTTACTTCAACACAATATTACGCTCGGGGTTATTCGGTCACTTGGCACGAGAACCTTCTTGTCTAGAAGCTCAGCACGTCTTGTACATCACTCTGGATAAGAGCATATGCTAAATACCATGTAATGTAATACGATGTTGAAAAATACACTGGCATTTTTCCCCAAGACATCCGAGAACCCAAGTCACTCGTTCAAACTGACTAGATTACGAAGCATCCAGGTGTGGGTGGAGGGAAAACAATCCCTGGAACATCCAGCGTGGTTATTTGTATCTATTCTATTTTAGGTCCCATTCAGAAAGTGCAACAAGAGCAGCGGTCATCTAAATAGGTCAATGACTCTCCTGTAATATCCCAGAGGATTTGTTATGACCTTGTCAGATATAGATTCCCCACGTCACGTTTAACACGTCTGAGACTGCTTTCAGACTGGGCATATTTTCCGAAAGTACTGCTCACCATTTTACATACAACGCATGGGGAAGTGACTGACTTTCCACAAGTAGTACCGAGTGGCGATAAGCACTTTATCAGGTCGCAGTTTAGTGTCGGGGGTGAACATGAAGGACAGTGCCAGTGGAAAAAACATACCATCTTTGTCAGTGAGCGAATATAAGGAGCTTTAAAGTGTACCAGTACTGCTCATGCTTACATTATTAATCGTGCTTTATGTATTACTTAGACAAAAGACATGCACATTCAATCAAAAAATAAATAAATAAATAAATAATAAAAAATAAAAAAACACCACCATAAAAGCACTTTCGTCGACAATTTTATTCCGTGAATTACTCGCGGAGCAGCCATTGCTGGCCGGAAGTGGTGTACAGTCGTTGATTCCAGGTTATCAGGTGCGAGAAAACAAGCAGTGTTCTGTGGGTCGAGATTCCCAGTCAAGTAACTTCAGAACAAGTTGAATAAACATAGATGTAATACTTGTAATAGATCTTCATTTTATGGCGCAGATCATATAAAAATTGTTCATGAGTCGCACCTCCAGACTCATGAACAGTTTTTATCCAAGTGCCATAAAACAACTCAACTTTTAGTTGAAGTATGTGCAATATTCTGTGCAATATTTTCTGGACTGTGCAATACACTTGATCATCTATTTATTAACTTCTTGTTTTATGGCAATGTCTGCTGCATGTGATGTGTGCCGTTTTATATTTATATTATACTTATTTTATAGGGGCGGCACGGTGGTGTAGTGGTTAGCGCTGTCGCCTCACAGCAAGAAGGTCCGGGTTCGAGCCCCCGTGGCCGGCGAGGGCCTTTCTGTGTGGAGTTTGCATGTTCTCCCCGTGTCCGCGTGGGTTTCCTCCGGGTGCTCCGGCTTCCCCCACAGTCCAAAGACATGCAGGTTAGGTTAACTGGTGACTCTAAATTGACCGTAGGTGTGAATGTGAGTGTGAATGGTTGTCTGTGTCTATGTGTCAGCCCTGTGATGACCTGGCGACTTGTCCAGGGTGTACCCCGCCTTTCGCCCGTAGTCAGCTGGGATAGGCTCCAGCTTGCCTCCGACCCTGTAGAACAGGATAAAGCGGCGAAAGGTGAGATAAAATTACACGATGGTAAAAATCTAAGTGAAGAACAGTGGTATCTTGTGTATACTGAACATCTTTGGTCCATTTACCTGCAAGGTCAGCAGACTTTAACCCTCTGGGGTCTGAGGGTGTTTTCTAGCACTCTATTGATTTTGGCGTGCTCCGATTTTGTCATCAATTTCAACAAATCTAAGTAGCATTTTCAAAGTCATATGACTTTTGTATTCAGCACAAGTTCAGCTACAATAATACCTCTAGTCTGTAGGTCACGATTGTACTTTAAAAAAAAAAAATGGATAAATGAAGATGCTGTAAAAAGCAGTTTTAAAGCTGTGTTGGAACGTGTGGAAAAAACGTGGCCTTACCCATTCTGTTGA
Source organism: Neoarius graeffei (assembly GCF_027579695.1). Lineage (NCBI taxonomy): Eukaryota > Metazoa > Chordata > Actinopteri > Siluriformes > Ariidae > Neoarius > Neoarius graeffei. The sequence goes on from NC_083573.1 coordinate 91,210,155, forward strand.
ACCGTTTTGATCATTTGAGGTGATTCTGTTCAGTCTTAAGAATGAATCCAGCACAAAAACTTAAATCTGCTCCATTGATTTGGACAATTAAAAAAATGTCCTATTGTTTTGGGATAAAGGGTTGGCAGTGGGAGGGGTATTCAATGAGAAGGGTAAAAATTTTCATTCCATTCAGTGAGAAGAGTGTGAAAACCCCTCCCACTGCCAACTCTTAATCCCATCAGGTCAAGTCCCAATGGGTAAGGTCATGTTTTTTTCACATATTCCAACACCGCTCTAAATCTGATTTTTACAACAGCTTCACTTATCTGGTATTTAACTCTATTCAGTGGGTCTTGAAATTACCTCTTGTGCTATTATACTCAGTTCAGAGCCACAATCAACTCTGACACAGTTCCTCTGTAATTTTGTTCCAACTCCAAATTTTACTCTCAACTCAAAATAGAGCAAAATTAACTATTTTGAGGAAAAAACTGCTCAGTCATTTTTCCTGTGTATGCACTACAGAGCATGCATATCAACTGATCTGCTCATCAGAAATAAAAGAAAGAAATTCTGTATGTTTTCACGTATAGTCTCTTACACTCATGTACACTGGCCATTTTACGTTAATAATAGAGACTACATATGAATACATAATGAAAATAATAAATGTTACAAGTAAATCTAACATTTTTGTTCCTTTTTTTTTCTTCGTCATTTGATTCATTGAATAGTATTGCTCACAAGTGCCCAAATAGGTCAAAAGCACTTGTCTGTAACAGAATTTGGCATAGTATTTGCTGTAATCATGCTAAAGTGATCGTAATCGTGGTACATGTGATGTAATTGTAAATGTAATCTAAACTTTAGAAGTAATCGTAATTGAATTTCACGTAATCGTCCCAAGTCTATTTAGTGCATATGATACAGAATTCATATCTGTGGGTTAAAACTTTATCTGAACACAATCCAAAACAGAAGACTCATTAAACAAACAGATATAAACTTGCCTGAGCCACACTAGAAGATAAATCAAGTTGATTTTCAGTCACATTCCTGGCTATCACTAAAAGGTACACTGCAACCCTGCTAGAACGAAATCTTTTACTATGAACTTTCACATAAAACCCAAGTTTGTGTCCCCCGCCTTTAGTGACAAGTCAGAGTCTTCCAAATAAATAAATAAATAAATAAATAAGCAGCACTGTGTCACATCCATTGGTGCTCAGAGTGTGCAGGACGTGCCCAGCGCCATTCAGCCAATTACTATGCACCTGTTCCAAATTAGAGTGCAATCACAGCACATGCTTATAAGGACTCTCTAAACACACACTCTGTGTCCGAAATCACTCACTCGTTCACTACTCCCTACTCACTATATAGAGGACTATATAGTGAGCTCATTGGTAAAATGAAAATAAATAAGTAATCCACACAACACTTTCGGACACTGCTCCACCGTGCTGTTATGTCATTACTGTCGCACAATTAAAACGTGCCAGATCAGTCGGCTGGTGGGTTTTCAAAATAACAAGCACATACGTATTTTTGTAATAAACCAATATTATACTGAGCGTATTTCCAACATTAAATCAATACAAAGTACTTCTTGTCTGCTGCATCTTTCAGTTCTTTTAAATCAAGGCTGAATACTTTTTCATCTTCACCGGTGCATTTTATTAAATCAAATTTGAGGCTTTTGATTAATTCCTGGCTCTGCACTGTGACTTTTATTCTTGTATTTTATCTGTCATTCTATTTTAGCTTTTTTCCCCTATTCTCTTACCATTTTTAATTGTACGTGAATGTCCATTTAGAATATATGTTTCTTCCTCCATCCATTCACCCCAAGGCACTTTTTTTTTCCTTTTAGCGTGACCACAATGCATGACGGGATATATTGCTTGGTTAGTGACCATCGGTTGTACAGTACATTACTTTTCATGATGCATTGTGGGATGAGTCCACTATGGGTGTAATAATTTTCACTATACATTCAGACAGCACTACAAAATGGTGACCTCACTACATAGTGAGTAGTGAGTGATTTCAGACGCAGCGACAGACTTGAAGTACGTGCTGTACTGAGCATCTCACATTACCAAGCCTTGTATCTGTGTATTTAGACGCTGCCTTTTGCCTCTGCCTCACGACCCTGCCTTCGTCTTGCATTTAACTGTTCATCTGCCTGTTAGTACGGTAAATAAACACACTTCCTGCAATTACAGCCGTCATTCACCTGCTTACAGTACATGGCACACTGAGGCTACGTTTACATTACGTCGAATCAGCGGATCATCAGATTAACGTTCTTAAAACGATTCGCGTTGACACTAAAACCGTTAGCCGTGCACACAGCAACACCAATACGCGGATACGCTCGGCTCCGCAGGCATCCTGCGCTCCAAATCACTCCGCCCTGAACAGCGAGTGCCCTCTGGAGGGTGCGCACTCCGGCCCTGCGCAGCTCACAGAGCGCGCGAGTGAAGTGAACAAGCCACGATTCGGGATTGAGCCGCTGTGTGTGTGATCCCAGCGCAGATCACTTATTACTTGCAAGTGGAAGGATGGCAAGCCTAAAGACAATCATAACTACACAATGGGCAGTATTTGCATCAGTATTTGCAGTATTTTCATACTTTTATACTCTTTAATGAAAGGTGATACAAGGCGGAAGTCTGCGCCGTTTTTCAGCAGTCGCGTCACATGACCAACGCCAGCGAATCAGGAAGGTGGATGTCACAGTGACGTTGTCCAATGAGACGCCAGCTAGAGCTCAGCACAGCGTATCCGCGTATTCTCAATGTTTACACAGCACCGGAGCTGATACGATCTAGATTGAATACGTGGACGCTGGCGGATTCCCGTTTCCCCGCTTTTTCAGGGGGGTTAATGTAAACGGACAGTGCGTCCGCGAAGAAAACGAGACAGATACGGTCTAGTGTAAACGTAGCCTGAGCCATGCGCTCCTTTTCCCACCAGAGACAAGCAATAAGTCATCAAGTTAACAATACATGCTAACGCCATAAAACAAAAGGCTTAATAAGCCTCGCTTAGGTGTCGATCACTAACAATTATTGAGAATGGTGATCAAAGGATTGACAAAAGGATGAAATGATTGCTGATACTGCTAAACTCATCAAGCAGTTAAAGCATTCCGGCGGCATTTTTATACCCCCCGCCCCGCCCTGCTGTGACATATATGACATTTGTGGTAGATCACAGAATCTAGGGACACATGTCGGCCCGGGGGCATTTTGAGTTATTGACAGATTCAGAAAGTACAGTTTCTAAGCTTTCCAATGATGCCTTCCATGTGGAGATCTGACAATATTTGAAGAATGTGTGGCCTTTTGAAAGTGTATACTTCTTAAAACAGAAAAGGGAGAAAATCGCCCTCAAAGTTTTCCATCTCAGCTACTCTGGGTGTAGGGCGGGCACACAATGCTGCTCATTTGCATGACATTAAGGAAAGCCCTACCCTCTACGAGCTAGCACGATGCTACTTTCATGTAAACAAAGATCACCACGTCAATTTTCCTTCCATGCAAAGTATGCCCAAAACAATTATGAAGTACAAAAATAACTCCTAAAGTATACTTTAACGTTTTGTGGTTGAAAAATTACTCACACCGTAAGAAAGAAAGATAGCACGATGATGACACAACTAACACAACGCTAGTTTCATGTAAAGCCTCGGTCACAACTGGCCGTACAGTACGCGCTCCTACTGCCGGTCTACATGCAAAAAACGCAAGAAACACACGGAGAGCGCGCATGAAATGCACGAGAGCGCGCGCACGATGCGCTGATTTTCGAGCCGCAGACCGGCCGCAGAGGTTCTTTGTCATGTCAAACAAACTCTACGGGCGCTTACGTTTTTTTCAGGTTGCAAGACAAACTTACGGCCAACGCGCGTCTTTCTCCGTGAACAAAAAAAACCCGCAGCGATTTGGGAAACGCCAAATCTCACACGGCCAAAAAAATCGTACGTCCGGTTGTGACCTAGGCTTAACCAAACCACAACACTCTCCGTTACATGCAAAAAAAAAAAACACAGCCTTAGAATAATAAACTTACCCCATCAGAAAGAGAAACGGCGCCTTGCACACACCAATGCCTCCGATGGAATGTAATCCTAGAACGGTCCGTGTATCATCCGATCATTCAAGTATTCCATTCAATCTGGAAAACGAGGTTGCGGGTTTTTTTGCTAGAAATGGTGATCTCCGATGTAAATACCGTGTGTCTGTTTGCTTCGCGGTGTTTGCTCCTCTGCGCTCTGTTTAGCTTCCTCATTCCATAGTGAAATCACACGCCTGTATTCAGTTAAGTAGCCATGCGCTCAACTCGTATCATACAGCTGATTCGCAAAAAAAACAAAACAAATGACTTAAATCATCATGTGAATGGCCCATATGGTAATTTACCCACACCCCCCAGCAGGCTACAGTCCTGACAAAAACGAGACAATTTGCAACAAAAAATGTATGCTTTTCCAACAAAACAATCTATTATCTGAAATACTGATTGCATTCTTCAAGATCTCAACTTGCACGACTGAAAAAAACAAAAATCACAAATTTCGAAAAAAAAATGCTTCTTTTGCGATTATCTCGGATTCGTTTCGGCCGACGTGTGTCCCTGGATTCGGTGAGGGGTCACATTTGTGATTTGCAACACATGAACGAACTGAATGGTGAAGATGTAGTAAAACAGAGTCGGTGTGTGGACACTGACAACGATACATCGGTCACCTCCGTCACTTCCATAAGAGACGAAGAAATCATAGCTTCCATTCATGATCCTTTAACTCAGTCAACGAACTGTGATAGTGACTCAGAAGGAGAAATCCATGATGAAGAGAACGTGTCTAAAATTTCACATATAACGTGGAGTGTGTGGTGTGACAACTGGGTCCAATTTCAGTGTTACGAACTTTTCGGTATGATGAACTATTTGGACGTCCACCAAGGAAGTTTGTTATATAGTAGGGTTGCAGTGCATCGGTTTTAGTCCGATCTCAAACGACTGTCTTCTGAAATCATCCTGCGGTATGCAAAACCCAACATTAACCCCATCTGATCTACTCACAGTCCAGTTATAGGCACATTTATATAAAAATATTTACGTCTCAACATTCTGTATTGTGAAACGTCTCGTGTGAAAACACGATCCTGCCTGCATGTGTGAATATGAAAGATTGATTTGCAGTGACAAATGAGCTCAAATGTTGCCACATATACATGCATGCTTTGATCTGGAGTCATGAAATCCTGCAAGATACCAGGTTCTCTGACTCATGAGCGTGGGGTTTTTACTTCTTGGCAAATCTTGCAGTTTGGGAGCATGTGATGACAGAAGGATGATCAAGGACCAAAAAAAAAAAAAAAATCTGTGAAGTTTGTTATTACTTGTAGAGTCTCATACGATTTCACACAACTGCGGTTAGTATCGCATAAATCTTGTAGTGTGGCCCAGGATCCAACAGGAACGTCTACAGCAAGGGTTCGTAAACATTTTGGGAAAATGACCAAACATTTTTGAAATTCCAGGTTTATAATAAACCAATATTTTATTATGTCAGTAACATACATATGGGTCTGTGTCAGAAACTGGGTACTGTGGGGGTCCCACTAAATATACTCAGTCAATAAACTATACGGTTTTGAATGGTGATGTTGGTTTTAATTTGAAATAAAATGATGAAAGAAATAATACAGATAAAACTAAATCTTTGATGTGAATATTCAGAATTTGGCAAAAATTCTGCAAGTTTGTGGAAAAATGGCGGCTTGATCTGGGACATGATAAAGGGTTGACTACATCGCATTCCCTTAAAAAGGTTGTAGTCCACTGAAAAGTCTACAGTTATCACCAATTGTATTTTAAGTTGTAACTTCATACACCTAAGGATTGGTGCGCTCACAGAATAATCATAACCGTAATAAAACATCCTGCAAAATATTTGATCACCGTCGTAACTCCATTTTCCGCAGACCCAAAACCAATACGATCGTGTGTTTTGATCTAAACGGAAAGCCTCAGGGTCGAGGTCACTACCTCACCAAAAGCAGTAACTTAAAATCACTACGCCGTATAAAAATTTAGTGATAAATCTGCGATTTTGTTTTTTAAAACGAAAGCTGAAAGTTAGGTATAGAATATGTTTCTGAACAGAATATGTTACGATGGTAGCTGGTCATGTATGAATTTCTGAGCTATAAAATGAGTTGTGGTCTATTTTTTACCGTAGCGTGTTATTTGTGTGCGGGGAAGGACACACATTAACAATTTGCATGTGTAGAATGGAATTTTCCACTCCAACAGTTAGAAGTTGATCGTGCTTCCATTTGCGGTCTTTCTGTTACGTGGGTGATCTGTTCGGACGTTATCGCTGAAAAGGTGAGTTGACAGTTTTATTTTGTTTTAGTCTTGCAGTATAAGGCAATAGAATGTTCCTTTTTCATCTTACTTTCATATTTTGCAGTGTTGGCGTATTTTTCGCCAATATTTTGCAACCATGGTCAATTTAGATCGAACTTTTGATAGAATCTACGGCCAGTCATTTTGCCCCACTCCATCCTGTGCGGTAGTGATGTCCCGTTGCTCGCGCGCCGCAGCAGAGACCCGCGCGACCTTCAGCCGGTACAGTCGCTGTTCTTTTACCAGCGCCGTTATTCTCATCTTTCCGGTGTGTTCTTGATTTTTCCATTGTGTCCTATTTCACCATATCAAATACCCAAAATGTATCATATTATTCATGTTTAAGTGAATAAATCAATTCAGTCATCATAACTTGGCATTTTTAATCCAAGCAATCAAAAAGAGGAAATTTATTCAATATTTTCACTCAGCTGTGAAGGAAGGAGGGGCTTTAATTCTTCATGATGGAGTTATTTTATATGGAAATCAATTTTACAAAAGCATCTGAATTGTAATAAAAAATGTTCCACAGTGGAGGCCAGATAAAGCAAGATACTATCTTTATTCTTATTAAACATGACAAAAGAAACATTGAGTGTTAGGGTAAATGCAAAAAAAGAAATCGTAAAATTTGAAAATTTATTTTTTGACCATAATGTCCCAAATGAGAGACCAGTTTCTGAGATGGACCTATATGCGCAACATAACTGAGTAAATAACCATCACTAGATGGCAAATTAGAGCCAAAACATTTCTGTTCATCAGGGTTCCAAGTTGAACTGTAAAATGTTTAGATATTTAAAAATAAATAAATAAATAAATAAATAAATAAATGATGAGCTCCGTCCCTCTTCAAACTTTCCGCTGTTGTGATTCTCGTCATGATCTGTGGCTCAAATCGAAAACTCTGACCTCCCAATCAAAAGTATTTCGTAATACAGAAATTCCCAAAGATTGGTAAGCAAAACAGAGCTTTTGGTAGGTGACCGGAGAGGTTTTTTACATTCAAAAACACTCAATAGGAAAACCAATAAAGGTCTTCTTATCTTAAGCTGGTCAGCGTTAGCATTCATTCAACAACAGTCTAGAATAATACACAACTATAAGGTTCGAGACACGAGTTCCTTTAGCTGAGGTAGATGGACAAGATCCATTTTTTAATCGCAGAACTATTCTAGTACAGCGTGCCAGGATAATGAAAGACTAAAATATCACGCATTGATTAACTGGGGGCTTTCCTAAACACCACTGCCAGTAACATTTCAAACTATTAGAACAGAAAATCAATCTCTGATGTTAATGTTAAGTAAACAATTGAAACAAAAGAGGAGTTTGAGAGTTTCTTTCATGGCCCCAACTGTATATCAAGCGATTCTATGTTGGGTCGTGACCCCTCGTTTCAGAACCTCTGGTCTAAAGGTATCGCATCTGAGCAAGTCTTCGGTCATAAACTGGACTCAAAAGCTATTCGCTCATTCGACACTGAACATGGTGAGATAGCTAGACATGATGAGATAGCAAGATAAACTGTGCTCCAAATTATTTCTGTTTCAAGCTTTCATACGGTCTGAGACTGCTCAGAGGAGAGGATGATGATTACAGGAGGAAACTGAATATTTGGAGTTTGAGGAAGAATCATGGATTTACAAAGAAGAAGAACTGAAAGTACGGTTAGGAAAGATGAAGGCAAATTATTTTGGTTTCAAGCTCTCATACAGTCTGAGACTGCTCAGAGATGATGATGATGATGATTTCAGCCAGAAACTGAATATTTGGAGTTTAAAGAATCATTGATTTAAAAAAAAAAAAAGAAGAAACAGTATGAATGAAGATGAAGTCAAATTATTTTTCTTTCAAGCTCTCATACCAGTCTGAGACTGGGTCAGAGATGATGATTACAGCCAGAAACTGAATATTTGGGGTTTGGAGAATCTCATCTCATCATCTGTAGCCACTTTATCCTGTTCTACAGGGTCGCAGGCAAGCTGGAGCCTATCCCAGCTGACTACGGGTGAAAGGCGGGGTACACCCTGGACAAGTCGCCAGGTCATCACAGGGCTGACACATAGACACAGACAACCATTCACACTCACATTCACACCTACGCTCAATTTAGAGTCACCAGTTAACCTAACCTGCATGTCTTTGGACTGTGGGGGAAACCGGAGCACCCGGAGGAAACCCACGCAGACACGGGGAGAACATGCAAACTCCGCACAGAAAGGCCCTCGCCGGCCACGGGGCTCGAACCCAGGACCTTCTTGCTGTGAGGCGACAGCGCTAACCACTACACCACCGTGCCACCAGTTTAAAGAATCATTGATTTAAAAAAAAAAAAAAAAAAAAGAAGAAACGGTACGAATGAAGATGAAGTCAAATTATTTTTGTTTCAAGCTCTCATACAGTCTGAGACTGGGTCAGAGATGATGATGATGATGATGATGATTACAGCAGGAAACTGAATATTTGGGGTTTGGAGAAGAATCATGGATTTACAAAGAAGAAGAACTGAAAGAACGGTTAGGAAAGATGAAGGCAAATTATTTTTGTTTCAAGCTCTCACATGGTCTGAGACTGCTCAGAGATGATGATTACAGCCAGAAACGGAATATTTGGTGTTTAAAGAATCATGGATTTAAGAAGAAAAAGAAGATACTGTATGAATGAAGATGAAGTCAAATTACTTTGGTTTCAAGCTCTCATACAGTCTGAGACTGCTCAGAGATGATGATTTCAGCCAGAAACAATATTTGGAGTTTAAAGAATCATTGATTTAAAAAAAAAAAAAAAAAGAAGAAGAAACGGTACAAATGAAGAAGTCAAATTATTTTGGTTTCAAGCTCTCATACAGTCTGAGACCGCTCAGAGATGATGATGATGATGATGATTTCAGCCAGAAACTGAATATTTGGAGTTTAAAGAATCATTGATTTAAAAAAAAAAAAAAAAAAGGAAGAAGAAACGGTACAAATGAAGATGAAGTAAAATTATTTTTGTTTCAAGCTCTCATACAGTCTGAGACTGCTCAGAGATGATGATTACAGCAGGAAACTGTAATCTATATATTCGGAGTTTGAAGAAGAATCATGGATTTAAGAAGAACTGTAAGAACAGTTAGGAAAGATGAAGGCAAATTATTTTTGTTTCAAGCTCTCATACAGTCTGAGACTGGGTCAGAGATGATGATGATGACAGCCAGAAACTGAATATTTGGAGTTTAAAGAATCATTGATTTAAAAAAAAAAAAAAGAAGAAACGGTACGAATGAAGATGAAGTCAAATTATTTTTTGTTTCAAGCTCTCATACAGTCTGAGACTGCTCAGAGATAATGATGATTACAGCAGGAAACTGAATATTTGGGGTTTGGAGAAGAATCATGGATTTACAAAGAAGAAGAACTGAAAGAACGGTTAGGAAAGATGAAGGCAAATTATTTTGGTTTCAAGCTCTCATACAGTCTGAGACTGCTCAGAGATGATGATGATGATTACAGCCAGAAACTGAATATTTGGAGTTTAAAGAATCATTGATTTAAAAAAAAAAAAAAAGAAGAAACGGTACGAATGAAGATGAAGTCAAATTATTTTTGTTTCAAGCTCTCATACAGTCCGAGACTGCTCAGAGATGATGATGATTACAGCAGGAAACTGTAATCTATATATTTGGGGTTTGGAGAAGAATCATGGATTTAAGAAGAAGGAGGAAGAGGAGGAGGAATATAAGAACAGTTAGGATAAATGAAGTCATGTGGATTAAACTGATGCTGCTGGATGTCTGTACGGAAACAGGAGTGAGTGAGTGAGTGAGTGTGAGTGAGTGTGTGTGTGTGTGAGTGTGAGAGTGTTTCCCACCGCAGGGTGACGTGACTTCACGCTCGTGCGTCTAACTTTGTCCTTTACTGCATGCATGACTATACGTTTCCGCCAGTTGGGATGCCAGATTGGGAGTATTTACGCACAAATTTTTGTAGGGCCAGATACGTGGTCTTGTGTGTGTTTATAGTATACACACGTGTTATACTTAACCCACGTCAATCAACACCCAACATGGCAACCCAGCTTAGCCAGGTGACTGCATCTCCTCACATAGTCTCCTCAGCGAGGTCATTTCCGCTGCTATTTAAACCTTAACCTAAAGTATAATAATATTTAAAGACTACGATCAGTTATGAAGGGCTGAATTAAAATACCGCGCTAAAGGAAAAACACTGCGACTTCCTGGTTTGGAGCTAAAAACAGGAAAAACAACGGAATACACAGGTTTCCGAGAGCTGAGGGTTGCCATGGCGCGCACACACGCCGGCAGTCCGGGTGTATTCCCCAGCGCAGTCTGCGTGCTGATGGCCACGACTCCGCAATGCAGGGCCGGGCATTTTTAATCATCCGAGGCATCTCAGGATTGTCTAGAATTCTATTAAACTATTATTATCTGGGTAAACTGAAAATACAACACTCTGGAGTGATTAAGCTAGCGACGAGCAGCTAAAGTTTAACCTCTGCATTCATTTTTTTGCTTATATCCTGTTTTGAAATCCATATTTAGGTCTAATATATTTAATTACCGGTTAAACCAATTTGTGCGAGGTATGACCAAAACACACCTGACTCTTTGTCCTTTACAATGTCACAGAGAGCATTCTCATACACTGGCTGAATGCCAAACTAACTCTAATCCACTACATAGGGTGTAGAAGCACCGTTACTTCGCACCCTACTAAGTAAGCATATATAGGGTCTAGGCAGTGTTTTTAGGACACATCCTGAGACACGGTACCTTGAGCATCTCCTCCGCTCGTCAGCACCGCTATGGCTTTCCCAGCTCCGGAGAGATTCTCAAAAAACTTCTTGTTGTCAGGCTTCGACATTTTGGTTCCACTGAAACGTATTTACCAAATTAAATGAAACTGGTTGAACCTCTGCCGGTTAAGGGACGCTATCCGCCCCTTCTCCCTGTCTCTGTGTGCACCTCTTTGGCACGTCTGCTAACTGCTCGAGGGCTCATTAGCATAACGGGACATATCGAGAATTCGTCCAATGGCGTATCACGTAATAGCTGACGTTAATTCGTGGTCACCAATCAGATCTATGATATATGGGATGCTTCCGCGTAGATGTGGGCGGGACGAGGAAGTACGCCTCAACTGAATTGTACGTGATGGTGGACTGAGCTGCATGTCAGCTTTACAAGTGCTCTGTTTAAAATGATGATTTATGAGCATTAGTACAAAACGACATTTTTTCCCATTTGTACAGCGTTTTTAAACGTTCAAAGTAACACAATCAGGTAGATAAGGATTAAGAAAGACAGCACAACTTTATTCATCACACACTTGTGAAATTCCTCTCTGCATTTAACCCATCTGAAGCAGTGACACATAGATACATACACACCCAGAGCAGTGGGTGTGCCATGTTAACAGTGCCCGAGGAGCAGTTGGGAGTTTGGTGCCTCGCTCAAGGGCATCAAGGCCGCCCAAAATTAACCTAACCGCATGTCTTTGGACTGTCGGGAAACCGGAGTACCCGGAAGAAACCCACGCAGACACGGGGAGAACATGCAAACTCCACACAGAAAGGCCCTCGCCGGCTGCTGGGCTCGAACCCAAAACCTTTTTGCTGTGAGGCGACCGTGCTGCCCAAACGCTATATCTCTTTATCCTGTTCTACAGGGTCGCAGGCAAGCTGGAGCCTATCCCAGCTGACTACAGGCGAAAGGCAGGGTACACCCTGGACAAGTCACCAGGTCATCACAGCATAGACAGAGACAACCATTCACACTCACGCCTACGGTCAATTTAGTCAAGGAGTCCCATATACGTTTTTCGTACGTACGTTGGGGAGTGCCTGTTAGAGAGCACACTCTGTCTAGGCCGTCGGCATGGTGGCCAGTTCCTTTCCTCGCCGCCTTTAACTTCCCCAGTGTTTCCACCAGGTCCCCATTCACTGCTGGGTGGACAGGAGGCAAGCCCCAGATCACCGTCCGAGGCGAAGCTCAAACCAGGGACCGTTCGCTTGGCGGTCAAGTGCTCTAACCACTTGGCCACCTCACCTCTGGTCAATTTAGAGTCACCAGTTAACCTAACCTGCATGTTTTTGGACTGTGGGGGAAACCGGAGCACCCGGAGGAAACCCACGCGGACACGGGGAGAACATGCAAACTCTGCACAGAAAGGCCCTCGCCGGCCACAGGGCTCGATCCCGGACCTTCTTGCTGTGAGGCGACAGCGCTAACCACTGTGCCACCCTCTCCCTATCTCTTTCTCTCTCTCTCTCTCTCTCTCTCTCTCTCTATATATATATATATATATATATATATATATATATATATATATATATTAGTGCTGTCAAAAATGTCGCGTTATTAATGCGTTAACTTGACTCAATTTTAACGGCAATAATTTTTTTATCGCGAGATTAACACTCTGTGACATGATGCCACGCCCCGCACAGCCAGAGTCCTCTGCCCTCCCCCGAAGAGCCACGGTGCTCGGCTTAAGTTTCGTTTTCCCATCGGCGGCTCCAGCCCCACTTTGCAGTGGCTGTGACAAGACGTGTTATGCTCTGCAATAAAAATTAAAAAAAAACATTGGTACAACCAGTGTTCGAACTATGCCGATATTTTCGGGGGGTCCCTTTTTTTTCCCTTGGGGGTGCTTGCACTTGTCTCAGAGCGCGGATCTCCATCGCGCGCTCACTTCGGATATGCAAATGCTTCCCGTTACACACGATTGCTATGTCAATAAACATCATTTTGCCAATAGAGTGCTTCAAGATCAGCGCGAACCCGGCGGCGGCCATATTGGAAGTCAAACGTCGCTGTGTCAGTGCATTGTTGTTGCTCAGCGAAGCAAAATGCCGAATACGTGTGTCATTGTTGGCTGTAGTAGCCGGGGGTAAAAGGGTGGCAAAAGCTTCCACAGACTCCCTAAAGTCGTGACAAACCCGGGAATTGCAGCACAGGAGAAAAGCGAGCAGAGGAGACGACAGTGGCTGGCTGCCATTAACTGATCAAATTTAGGACAACTTGACTGTATCCGGATTTGTTCTGATCACTTTGTGACAGGTAGGTTAAATTGTCTTGAATTTCATAGTTACTAAAATAAATGTGATACAAACTATTATCTTTTCTATGTACTTTCAGCAATGATTAATGGATATATTTGTCACATTAGGTAGCTTATGTCTACTGCAGTGCATTGTTGCATCAAATGGCATTTAAGATCTAGGCCTAGTAATGTTTATGTACACATGCTGTTAGTACAAGTTACATACTAGGCCTACATTTTATTCACTGACTAAAATAATTGATAATTATGCGGCAACAAGCTGGGGTCAGCTTTCCATTCCTTCTCACTAACAGTGTATGGATCTACATTCCCAATGAAACGTACCTTCTCAGCATAACACTCCCGTGCCTGCTTATCCAAACTTTCACAGTAGTGCTCCATCACTTCAGATGTCTAAATTCTTAAAAAATCAAAGCTTCTAAGCCCTCTAACGCGGAAACGAATCGGTGAATGTTTACTCTATGATGTGTACTCTATGCGCGCTCTGGAGCGAGTGACTTCCAAGATGGCCGCGCCGACCGCATGGTTACTATTTTTAGCATCATCTCGGAGCACTCTATATTTTAGAGACCCCCCAACATTTCCCAAATCATGTTTTCAAGGGATCTCATGTCTGTTTCAGGGGATCTCGGATCCCCCGAGTACCCCCGTAGTTTGAACGGTGAGCAAGCCCATTCACTTTTTATGCTGATAAGAAAATTACAATGGTTTTTCATGTGACAAAAATGTGTGATTAAATTGCGATTAATCGCGAGTTAACTATGACAGTCGCGACATTAATCGCGATTAAATATTTTAATCCATCCATCCATTATCTGTAGCCACTTATCCTGTCCTACAGGGTCGCAGGCAAGCTGGAGTCTATCCCAGCTGACTATCAGCGAGAGGCGGGGTACACCCTGGACAAGTCGCCTGGTCATCACAGGGCTAACACATAGACACAGACAACCATTCACATTCACACCTACGGTCAATTTAGAGCCACCAATTAGCCTAACCTGCATGCCTTTGGACTGTCGGGAAACTGGAGCACCTGGAGGAAACCCACGCGGACACGGGGAGAACATGCAAACTCCACACAGAAAGGCCCTCGCCGGCTGCTGGGATTGAACCCAGGTATAAAATTCAATGCAGATTGAATGTTTGACATTCATTTAAAAAAAAGACTAAGCCCAATAAAAACAGAACATTAGACACTTTATACACATCTTCATCCATCCATGGTACACCCTGGACAAGTCACCAGGTCATCGCAGGGTTGACACATAGACACCCATTCATGCCTATGGTCAATTTAGAGCCATAAGTTAGCCTAACCTGCATGTCTTTGGACTGTGAGGGAAACCGGAGCACCTGGAGGAAACCCACACAGACACGGGGAGAACATGCAAACTCCACACAGAAAGGCCCTCATCAGCCACTGGACTCAAACCCAGAACCTTCTTGCTGTGAGGTGACCGTGCTAACCACTTACGCCGCCCAAATACTATATATATATATATGAGTGATTCCACGCTTATGGGTACTGAAATGGGGACATGAACTTATTCACCTAAAACCATTTCTTTTTTTACCATCAGGTCACAAAACATGTAATCTTTAATGAATGATATGTTAAAAGAT
Organism: Neoarius graeffei; assembly: GCF_027579695.1. NCBI lineage: Eukaryota > Metazoa > Chordata > Actinopteri > Siluriformes > Ariidae > Neoarius > Neoarius graeffei. The sequence continues at coordinate 91,225,253 of NC_083573.1, forward strand.
AACTTTAATTTTCTGAGATGTAATAAAAACATATTTATATGCCAAAGTCAAGCCTATGAGTTCCAAAATGATGTCTGTTACATTACTTCTGTTACGATTGTCCATCTCGCGTCTGTTACAAATTAATTACAATCTAGCTATATACCATGTTAATCTTATTGAAAGAATGTGTATGTTTATTCTACTACACATGTTTATTAATTATATTTGCTAAAACATCACCTTCCTATGTTTCAAAAAGTAATTCTACATTGTTAAAATTGAGAATCTATATGTCCACAACACTTCTGTTGCGTTCTGACTTTGGCATATAAATATGTTTTTATTACATCTCAGAAAATTAAAGTTATCTTTTAACATATCATTCATTAAAGATTACATGTTTTGTGACCTGATGGTAAAAAAAATAAATGTTTTTAGGTGAATTTTTAAAAATAAGTTCATGTCCCCATTTCAGTACCCATAAGCGTGGAATCACTCATATATATATATATATATATATATATATATATATATATATATATATATATATATATATATATATATATATTAATTTGACTGAAATGTTTGACATTCATAAAAAGAAGAATAAGCCCAATAAAAACAGAACACTAGATGCTTTATACACTTCTTTGTACCCATGTACATCCATCCAGCCATCCAGCCATCCATTATCTGTAGCCGCTTATCCTGTCCTACAGGGTCACAGGCAAGCTGGAGCCTATCCCAGCTGACTACGGGCGAAAGGCGGGGTACACCCTGGACAAGTCGCCAGGTCATTGCAGGGCTGACACACAGAGACAAACCACCATTCACACTCACATTCACACCTACGGTCAATTTAGAGCCACCAGTTAACCTAACCTGCATGTCTTTGGACTGTGGGGGAAACCGGAGCACCCAGAAGAAACCCACGCAGACACGGGGAGAACATGCAAACTCCGCACAGAAAGGCCCTCACCAGCTGATGGGCTCAAACCCAGAACCTTCTTGCTGTGAGGCAACCGTGCTAACCACTACACCACCGTGCCTACACATGTACACACTTTTCTAAATAAAGAAATTTATCCTTTTTTTTATACCAGCAGTTTTTAAAACAACTCAAGTTCCACCCATATTACGTACAGGACAATTCAGTCTCTCAAACTTTATTAAAAAATAAAACCATCAGTTTATTGTTCGAGTAAAAACTTCTTACATGGAATAATTAGTACTAGAAAAGGGGTGATATATTGTAATTTTAAACAAGAAAATAATTCCTTGAACTCTTGTGAGTACCATGAAAAGTGGCAAAACATGGGGAAATATGGAAAATGCATTTAAAATGTGGTGTTAAATGATATTATGAAATGTCTGTGCACTATGTCTGCAAAACAAGTTTAATTGAAATTCAATTTTATATGCCTTTCAGACATCTGCCTACACTTTGTGACAGGGGTATAAAAATGGTGTGTATGTCAGGAAAAAACAACCAATAAAATATTTGGTTTAGTATCCTGAGATGAGAAAATTGTATTTTCTGATGATTAAGTAGCCTACCTAAGTTCATTAATAGTGTTGAAATCAATAAGAACAGAAACAAAGGTTAAAAAAGGTGGTTTTTTTGCTTGTTTGTTTGTTTGTTTGTTTGGTTGGTTGGTTGGTTGGTTTTTGGAAAATCTTGAAGCCCATTTTCCACACCATCTGTAGAATGACACATACAACTTTTGAAAATAATAATAATAATAATAATAATAATCTTTATTATTTATACCATGCAAATATCATGTATATATGATCAAATGCGCCTTACAAATTCCAAATAAATAAATTACAATAAATTGCTAACTTTAAAATATTTACAAATTTAAAATTCAATAATACAACTGAATATGTGAATGAAAATAATTCAAGGATTGATAATGTCTCATCATTCTCATCTCATTATCTCTAGCCACTTTATCCTGTTCTACAGGGTTGCAGGCAAGCTGGAGCCTATCCCAGCTGACTACGGGCGAAAGGCGGGGTACACCCTGGACAAGTCGCCAGGTCATCACAGGGCTGACACATAGACACAGACAACCATTCACACTCACACCTACGGTCAATTTAGAGTCACCAGTTAACCTAACCTGCATGTCTTTGGACTGTGGGGGAAACTGGAGCACCCGGAGGAAACCCACGTGGACATGGGGAGAACATGCAAACTCCACACAGAAAGGCCCTCGCCGGCCACGGGGCTCGAACCCGGACCTTCTTGCTGTGAGGCGACAGCGCTAACCACTACACCACCGTGCCGCCCCGGATTGATAATGGGTTATAGAAAATATAATTACTTAGTGTTCATAAGCAATTCTGAATAAAATGTCTTTACTAAAATCTAAAATCTGTTATAATTATTATCTTCTCTAATATGGCAATTGTATACATAAAATATAAATACTCAATGTTCATAAGCAACTCTAAATAAAAATGTCTTTACTAAAGTCTTAAATCTGTTCTAATTGTTCTCTAATATGGTGAGGCAGTGCGTTGAAGAGAGACGGGGAGGCTGCAGCAAAGGCCCTATCACCCAGAGTTTTATAAGTCTTAGCACTGAATGGCTTCAGAATAAGTTCGTTATTTCTGTGAAGAGCATAACAGCTAGGACACTGCACTGATATGAGACAATTGATATACTCTGGAGCAAGACCATGAATAGCTTTAAACATCAGCACAAGGATCTTGAAATGGACTCTTTCCTTTACTGGTAGCCAGTGCAACGACCGTAAAACAGGAGTTATGTGGTTATACTTGGCCATGTTGGTAATTAATCTTCCTGCAGCATTTTTTACTCGTTGTAGTTTACAGATCGATTTCGCTGGTAATCCATAAGCTATTACAGTAGTCAAGTCTTCCCATTACAACAGCATGTACAAGAGTTCGTGTTGCTTTGGCAGAGAGATATTTTCTGATTCTTCTAATGTTGTGAATGGAGTAAAAAGCCATTTTACAAGTGTTGCTGATATGTTGTGACAATGTCATATTTTCATCAAATATAACTCCTAAGTTTCTTGCCTCAGTGGCTGGTCTTATAACAGAATCTCCTACAGACAATTTGTTGATGTGAACTTTATTCAATTGTTGTTTGGTACCAACTATCAGAAATTCAGTCTTAGTGTCATTTATTTTCATCTTATCAGTGATCATCCATGCACAAATTGCATTTACACAACTTTCCATGGCAATAATAGACTCTTCCTCACTGGTGGTACATCCTGGCTTAAATGGCAGATATAGTTGTGTATCGTCTGCATACGCATGTGTAGAAGGTAGGTACTTCTCAATAATGTTAAAGAGTTTGCTTGAGTACAAGGTGAAGAGCAATGGCCCCAAACACGAACCTTGTGGCAGTCCACATGATAACTTGAATTCCTTCGAAAGACCGCCTTCCAAAGTCACTCATTGAAACCTTTCTGACAAATATGATATGAACCAATCAAGCGCTTTTCCAGATATGCCAAATGATGTTTCCATTCGTTTCAGTAGTACACTGTGATCCACTGTGTCGAATGCAGCACTCAAATCCAAAAGGACTAACAATGTTACATGCTGTCGGTTCATACTTAATAGGATATCATTCTGGATTTTAAGAAGTGCTGTCTCGGTACTGTACCGCTGTCTATATGCTGACTGCAATTTAGGGAGCAAGTCATTTGCAATAAGATGATCACAAGTTTGATTGTAGACAGCTCGCTCAGTCAGTTTCAAGATAAACTTCAGATTACTGATAGGACGTAGATTATGAAAAGCACCAGTGAGTCCAGTTTTCTTTAGTAGTGGCTTAACAAGTGCTTCTTTCCAGTCTTGTGGAAAATGACCATTGGTTAAGGACGAGTTGATAATCTTTGTAATAACAAGTAACAGCACATCCAAACAGTCAATAACTAACAAAGAAGGCATAGGATCTAATGCGCAGTGTTTCTTAGATGAAGACAAAACAAGAGTTTGAATATCTTCCTCACTTAAACGCTCAAAAGATTCCAATGTTGTACTGCTAGTTGGTAGATGCTGATCCTCAGGCACTGGGTCAGATAACTCCATACTAGGGGCTGTAGCATCAATTTCCAGGCGAATTTTAGTGATTTTACGTACGAAAAACTCGCCTACTTGATTACAAAGTACGTCTTTATCAGGATAGTTGGGAAAGCAAAGTTCGTCTTTAGGAGTTAGCAGAGACTTAGCAGATCTAAACAATTTTGCTTGATTTTCACTGTTATCTGAAATGAAGTCAGAGTAGTATGTTCTTTTAGCCTCATTAAGGGACCACTTCAATGTTTTCTTAAACCAGTATCTCTATGTATGGCAGCCATTTTGTTCCAGTGTCTGTGCTGGAATTCCAACACAAGCACACCTCATTTTACTGAATGATAAGGTACTGATTAGGTGATCACCTAAACCAAATCTTATTTAATGATGAAAAGTTTTGTTTTTTTTTTTGTTAAAAGCCCCACTGCTGTGGTCATCACTATCCTCTTGCAACAGGACCAGTTTGGATGGCAAAAACAGTGTTAATACTATCCATCCATCCATTATCTGTAGCCACTTATCCTGTTCTACAGGGTCGCAGGCAAGCTGGAGCCTATCCCAGCTGACTATCCCCGGGGTATGGCCAGTCCAGAGGTCGGGTACACCCTGGACAAGTCACCAGGTTATCACAGGGCTGACACAGAGACAAACAACCAGTGGCGGCTCCAGAGATTTTTCCTTAGGGTGGCAAAGGAGGGGCATAGGTTCCAGGAGGGGGGCGTAGGTTGTCGATGCCGCAGTTTATGCAAATCGTAGAAACAATTTTTACTTATGCTCAAGAAAGACTCACAATCAAGTCATCTTGTCAAATATGTATTGAGCTATTGTAGCATCAAAGAAAACGGATTCAACCATCTAAACCATCTTTTCTTAAAGTATATTCCCAAGCAATGAATGGAACTATTCTGCCCTAGCAGATAGATAGCAGATAGATTGATATATCAAAAAATAGACAGATAGCGAACGGTTTAGATTGTGGATCTTTACTGAAGACTTCAAACTTATACAGATGTGTTCATCCTCGATTTCCATAAAACTAAAAGAAACAAATTAAGTATATCACGAAACTAAATAGCACACAGGCGAAAACACAAGCTAGGCTGACCTGCTAGTAATGCTAACACACAAGTTGTTTACTTTCTAAAGCCTATCACTTTACAAAACTATTAGCTTTCATTTTGTTGCCTAGCATACACAGAAAGTAAAACATAACTTACAGGTACGGTATAGCTACTACCGGAACCTAGCGAGACAGCACTCCATACATCCAACCAATGACTGTATAGCCTACTGCATTCAACAAAAAACTAACGTTTTAGAAAAACTAACGTCTCTGATTGTAAACTGTCTGCGTGCTAGTCTAGTTGTTGACCGACCAATATAAAAAAATATTGATAATAAAGATAGCTGGGCTAAAAGAATAATTGAGTACCAAAATGCATTTAACATAGAAAGGACAAGACTGTGTTCTATCAGGTGAAAACAATTTGACCAACCTCTTTGCTCCAGCACGTTGCCTCATCAGAAGTCGAGCATTCAGAAGAATCATAACAGAAGAACGTCTCTCTCTGGGTGAAACCACTTCAAAATTCTGGGGGTGGGGTGTGAAATAACATAAATAACGGTAGGTAGAGATGAGATGAGGGCTTAGTATCTCTGTAGATAGATAATTGAATTTCAAAAATGTGTTTTAATAAATAATTCTTTTTAAAATAGGGGGGCAACTGTGGTGGGAAGACATATTTTTACAGTGGCAACTGCCACCTTTTGCCACTCTTTAAAACCGCGCCTGCAAACAACCATTCACACTCACACCTACGGTCAATTTAGAGCCACCAATTAACCTAACCTGCATGTCTTTGGGGGAAACCGGAGCACCTGGAGGAAACCCATGCAGACACGGGAAGAACATGCAAACTCCACATAAGGATTGGACTGTAGAAGACTGCAGTCAGGTCATCTTCTCTGATGAGTCCAGTTTTCAGCTTTTCCCATCACCTGGTCATCTAATGGTCAGATGGAGACCTGGAGAGGCCGACAAGCCACAGTGTCTCGCACCCACTGTGAAATTTGGTGGACGAACAGTGATGCTTCAGCAAGGCTGGAATGAGGCAGATTTTTGTTTGTAAAGGACACATGAATCAAGCCATGTACAAGGTTATCCTGGAAGAAAACTTGCTTCCCTCTGTTCTGACAATGTTCCCTAACTCTGAGGACTGGGTTTTCCAGCAGGACGATGCTCCATACTACGCAGACAGGTCAATTAAGGTGTGCATGGAGAGCCACAAGATCAAGATCCTATCATGGCCAGCCCAATCTCCAGACCTGAACCCCATTGAAAACCTCTGGAATGTGATCAAAAGGAAGATGGATGGTCTTGAATTTTTGTACCAGGAGTGGCATAAAGTCACCGAAGAGCAACATGAAAGTCTGGTGGAGAGCATGCCAAGACGCATGAAAGCTGGGATTAAATGTCAGAGTTATTCCACCAAATATTGCTTTCTGAACTCATCCAAAGTTCAAACATTAGTACTCATCTCATCTCATTATCTGTAGCCGCTTTATCCTTCTACAGGGTCGCAGGCAAGCTGGAGCCTATCCCAGCTGACTACGGGCAAAAGGCGGGGTACACCCTGGACAAGTTGCCAGGTCATCACAGGGCTGACACATAGACACAGACAACCATTCACACCTACAGTCAATTTAGAGTCACCAGTTAACCTAACCTGCATGTCTTCGGGGGAAACCGGAGCACCCGGAGGAAACCCACGCGGACAGAACATGCAAACTCCACACAGAAAGGCCCTCGCCGGCCCCGGGGCTCGAACCCAGGACCTTCTTGCTGTGAGGCGACAGCGCTAACCACTACACCACCGTGCCGCCCACAACATTAGTACTGTTGTTTAAAACTGAATATGATTTCTATGCATTATTCAAGGTCTAAAAACACTTCATCTTTTTTTTTTATTTTGACCAGCTGTCATTTTCTGTCATTAAAAGTTCTAAGTGACAATATTTTTTGGGGAAATATTGTTAGTAGTTTACAGAATGAAACAAAAATGTTCATGTCCCTCAAACACATACCGATAAATAGTAAAACCAGAGAAACTGATTATTTTGCAGTGGTCTCTCTCTCTCTCTCTCTCTTTTCCAGAGTTGTATGTCTTGTAACAGGATGAAAGAAAGTGTATGAAAAATATGCAGTTTCCAAATCTCAGGTTTGTGCAGTAACAAAATTTGTCATTCACGAATGAGTCAACTCTGTGAGCCAACTCCTCTTGGTAAAAATTGTTAGTTGACTTGGAAGAGTTCGAATAGATGCTGAGAGATATTTGATTGGCATGCTTGCAACTTGTTTGAGCTAATGTAAGTTAAATCCTTGAAACTTATCTTTGCTCACACATCTGCTCCCTCTCTCTGTTTTTCATAAGACTATCCTGCTCAGTAATTTTCAATCACCTGTTGAAGTTAACCTATTACACTCAGCCAACTCTGCTTCTTGAAATGACATTTTCCAATCATATCGCTACACCGCACTCCTGAATGCAGATATATACTCATTTTTGGCGTTCGATATACTGAGAAACATTTCTGAACTGCTCATCTGTGTCAGCGATTGTTGCTCTGGGGATATCCATGAGGCAAAATCTCTGACGTGACAGAGGACTTATATTTCTAGATCACTCATATTTTATCAATTCAACCTTCTTCAGGGGGCGGCACGGTGGTGTAGTGGTTAGCGCTGTCGCCTCACAGCAAGAAGGTCCTGGGTTCGAGCCCCGGGGCCGGCGAGGGCCTTTCTGTGCGGAGTTTGCATGTTCTCCCCGTGTCCGCGTGGGTTTCCTCCGGGTGCTCCGGTTTCCTCCACAGTCCAAAGACATGCAGGTTAGGTTAACTGGTGACTCTAAATTGACCGTAGGTGTGAGTGTGAATGGTTGTATGTGTCAGCCCTGTGATGACCTGGCGACTTGTCCAGGGTGTACCCCGCCTTTCGCCCGTAGTCAGCTGGGATAGGCTCCAGCTTGCCTGCGACCCTGTAGAACAGGATAAAGTGGCTACAGATGATGAGATGAGATGAACCTTCTTCAGTAGAGACAAATCAAAATCTATCAGATGCCTTTCCTTTTTAGTCTTACATGTGTAAGTGGGTTTATGTAACTTTTACCAAATTATTGCTGGGATTTTAATCCAATCTGAATCTGTCATGCCATATTTTTAACAGATTGCGTGTGCACATGTTTGGACATTACTGTATTTTACCCTCTACTAGTGCATCGTAAACAATTAGAATGCCATCAAAAAGTTTTTTTTTGTATGAATTCAAAAAGGTAAACTTTCATATATTCTATATTCATTACACACAAAGTGAAATTGTTCTGCCCTCATTTTCCTGATGTAAGATGTAAGGTACTTGAAATGATTTAATGAATGTATTTGTTTAAACTTAAGGTAAGGAATTCAACATAATAAACACACACACACGCACACACACTCAGTTAAAGTTCTGCAGCGAACTGGACTTTTATTTTCAAGCGCAATGGTAAGCGATGAATGTTTATACTTGAGGCACGTAGCAGCCAGCAGTAAGAAAGTTGGTCACTCAATGAATCTTCTCTTCTCTTCTCATGCTCACGAACGCAATGGCTGTAAGTTTATTAATGTAGAAGTTTATATGAGTGAATAGGAATATGTGATGTAATGTTAAGCATTATAAAGTTTGAAGTTTATCGACTGGAAAGTCATGCACAAAGTTGATGTTATGAGCTAATGTAAGCATGTAACTATGTTGTGTGCTAGCGGTGATAGTGTATTAGCCTGTTAATATGAAATTCTCACCTTTGGCATGTAGTTCTTGTGCATTACTAGAAAATAGCATAATTTTATACTGTTTATTAGTGACATACTGTAAAAGAAACTAAGGGTTTGTATTGTTTCTATTTGCAGTTTCACTCGTGGTATTTCACCATTTAAGAAAGGAATAAAGGGAGCAAGACACTCTGAACCTGGCTCAAGTGTAGTGGTATACCTGAGTTTGGCTGACTGTTGAACTGTGATAACGTACACGAAGTACCTAACACGCAAGGAGAGCAGTACAGTGAAAAGCCATACCACAGTGAGTTGAAGAAACGACGAAAGACTCAAGCATGGCCACCAATGATGTATCCAGCATCGCTGAAAGTGAGGCGGTAAACTCCGAGGAGAATTCACGATGACCGCCCTCCCCTAAGTCATTGGGCAATGGGACATCGAGAGCTAGCGCTAGCTCCAAGCGCTCATCTTCCTACAAGTCTGTCCTGGAGGCTGCCGCCAGAGCCAGAGCTTCGGCCGAAGCAGCAGCAACCAAGGTAGCCTATGCTAAGAAGCAGTTGGAAATTAAAAGGCAAAGAGCTAGGCTAGACATAGATTTAGAAGAATTAGAAATTGAAAAGGAAGCAGAAGCTGCACAGGTGAAAGCAGAAGTTTTAGAAGCAGCTGCAGCTATAGGAAATGAAAACATGGTAAGTGTGAGAAGTCATGTGCCACCACACGTGATTCAAAAGCACACTGAAGATTATGTGCAATGCCAATCACAGCTCAACTCACAGTCCTTTTCGACCTACAATGGAGTATGGCGCAGTGAGAATAACCCCACACAGAGGCCACCGCCTGCAGCAGCTGAGGAGATGCCCTCACGGAATGCCTTCAGACCACCAGTGAATGAACATGAGGAATGTGAGCAGTGCCAAGAGGGGATCAGCACGCAGTATTATGGTTCCACATCCCGTAGTGCGGTCAGGCAATGTGAGTACAGCCCCACACGGCAGTCAGCACCCACAGCTACAACGAGGCCTCTCGTGGATGACTTCAGGCCTCCTCCGGATAACCTCAGGCCTCCTCAGGATGATTCCAGACCCCCAGCACAGCCTCCATGTGCAGCAGGACACACACCTGCCCCAAAGCCAATGAACAGTCCACATACACAACAAGGTCAGTACTCTCCTCCTCATGCCAGCACTCCACCTATGATAGACTTTGCCAAGTTTCTTGCACGCAGAGAATTAATGACTACTGGCCTCACAAAATTCGATGACACCCCAGAGAACTTTAGGGCGTGGCAGTCATCATTCCTTAATACAACACAGGGCTTAGGTTTATCATATAGTGAAGAATTGGACCTCCTAGTGAAGTGGCTGGGTAAAGACTCATCTGAACATGTGAAGAGAGTCCGTGCTGTCCATGTCACAAACCCCAAAGCTGCCCTACAGCTGTCTTGGGACAAACTGATAGAATGCTATGGCACACCAGAAATAGTAGAAAATGCCCTGTTCAAAAGACTTGATAGCTTCCTCCGTCTGTCTGCTAGAGACAACACAAAGCTGAGATTGCTCAGTGATCTTCTGATGGAGCTGTTAGCAGCCAAAAACGATGGATATCTCCCTGGCCTGGCCTACCTCGACATGCCTCACGGGATAAAGCCCATAGTGGAGAAGTTGCCTACAGGCCTGCAGGAAAAATGGCTCAGCATAGGCTCGAAGTACAAGGAACAGCACAGAACAACTTTTCCTCCTTTTTCATTTTTTGTGAACTTCGTCTATGGCCAAGCCAAGGCCCGAAATGATCCAAACTTCACCCTGTCAATCAGTAGCCAGCCATACAGCAAAGGTGAGAAAACTCCATTCAAGCAAAGTGGATTCAAGACTGCTGTATCTGTGCACAAGACAGACGTGGCTGCTACCGTTGACGCAGACACCACAAGCTCCACAGACACTGAAAAGAAAGACAGTGATCCAGCTTGATATTGCCCTGTGCACAAGATAACAGATCCATTAGAAAAATGTAGATCATTTAGGGCAAAAACATTGCAGGAACAAAAAGACATTCTAAAAGAACACAAACACTGCTTTAAATGCTGCACCCCAAATCACCTTGCCAAGGATTGTCAGGCACCACTGAAATGTGGTGAGTGTGACAGCGAAAGACACTGCTCTGCAATGCACCCAGACACCTCTCTATCTTCCCATCCATCACCCCCTCCACAAACAGACACAGCGGCACAAGGCAGTTCCCCACTCGAAGTGACATCACAATGCACTAAGGTTTGTGGCAAGGGCAACCTCCCACACTCATGCTCAAAGGTGTGCCTAGTGCACGTCTTCCCTCGGGCCAGCCAGAGCGCTCCGTCAAGATGTACGTCATACTCGACGATCAGAGCAACCGCTCACTGGCCCGCTCTGAATTTTTCCACCTGTTCAAAGTCGAGAGCAGCCTCTCCCCTTATCTGATGAAGACCTGCACCAGCACCACAGAGATGACCGGAAGAAAGGCTGCAGGTTTTCAGATTGAAGCAGTGAATGGAGGCGTGTGCCTAGACCTTCCACCTCTCATTGAGTGCAACGAAATAATGACCAACAAATCTGAGATTCCAACTCCAGAGGTAGCCCTCACACACACTCACCTGAAACACATTGCTCCTCACATTCCCAAGCTGGATCCTGATGCCGAGATGATGATCCTGTTAGGGAGAGACATGATACGTGTGTACAAGGTGAGAGATCAAGTCAGTGGTCCTCATAACACACCCTTCGCTCAGCGTCTAGACTTAGGCTGGGTCATTATAGGTGAAATTTGCCTTGACAGCATTCACAAACCAACCCTGAGCGTCTTCAAAACACACATGCTCCAGAATGGACATCCGTCACTCCTCACTCCTTGCCACAACAGCATCAGCATGAAAGAGAAACCATGCTACGGCGGGGAGCACAGGTATGGCCACTCTACGCACACATTGAAGCCTGTGCCAGCTGAGGAACAGCTCGGGCTGACTGTTTTCCAATGGACAGACAGTGACAACAAGTGTGCCATATCCTTTGAGGATTAACTCTTTTTGAAAATAATGGAAAAAGAAGTCCAGCAGGATGAAAAGAACAACTGGGTAGCTCCCCTGCCATTCAAGTCACCTCATCCTCTGCTCCCAAGCAACAGAGAGCAAGCGCTGTCCCATCTCAACTCTCTATGGCGCACTCTGAGCAAAAATGCTGAGATGAAGCAGCAGTTTTCCTCCTTCATGGAAAAGCTGTTTGAAAACAACCATGCAGAGATCGCACTGCCCATCGATGACACAAAGGAATGCTGGTACTTGCCCTTTTTTGGAGTGTATCACCCCCAGAAGCCTGGGCAAATACAAGTCGTATTTGACTCAAGCGCCCAGCTCCACAGCCTCTCCCTCAACTCAGTGCTTCTCACAGGCCCCGACCTGAACAACACTCTCCTGGGTGTGCTGCTGCATTTCAGGAAGGATCTCATCACTGTCACTGCAGACATCCAGCAGATGTTTTATGGATTCCTGGTGAGGTGCGAGCACAGAAACTACCTCAGATTCCTGTGGCATAAAGACGATGACCTGTCTAAAGAAGTTCAAGAGTACCGCATGCGGGTACACGTCTTTGGCAACAGCCCGTTGCCAGTGGTTGCCATCTACAGTCTATGGCGAGCTGCTCAGAAAGGCGAAGCAAGGTATGACACTGACACAAAGCAGTTTGTGCAAAGACACTTTTACTGTATGTAGATGATGGGCTCGTATCAGTGCCCACCGAGTCGGCAGCCATAGACCTGCTCTAACGTACCTGTGCTTCACTCGCGGAGTCCAACCTGAAACTGCACAAAATTGCATTGAACAGCGTCACTGTGATGAGAGCCTTTGAACCTGAAGAGCTGGCCTCTGGCATCAGAGACTTGGGCCTGGACGACAATACTCTGCCTGTGCAGAGGAGCCTAGGCTTATGCTGGGACGTCAACACAGACATGTTCACCTTCAAGGTAGCCATCACTGACAAGCCCTACACCCATCGCGGGGTGCTGTCAATAGTCAACAGCGTCTTTGATCCGCTGGGTCTGGCAGCCCCAGTGACAATTAGAGGCAGGCTGTTGCTGCGAGAGCTGTCCAGTGGAGTCCAGGACTGGGACACTCCTCTGGCTGATGAAAAGGCGAGCATGTGGGAAACGTGGAAATCATCACTCGAGGAGCTGAGCAGCCTCCATGTGCCCCGCTGCTATGTTCCAATGTCACTCTCAAAACCCAGGTACACAGAACTTTGCCTTTTTTGTGATGCTTCTAACTGGGCCATAGGGGCGGTTGCTTACTTAAGAGCTGTCACTGAAGAGGGCCGTTGTGAAGTCGGATTTGTGATGGGAAAAGCTAAACTGTCACCACAGCCAGAGCCCACAATCCCACGCCTCGCGCTCTGTGGTGCTGTCCTGGCTGTTGAGCTGGCAGAGCTGATTTTGGATGAACTGGACTACAAGCCAGATGCTGTTAAATTTTACTCTGACAGCAAGGTGGTCCTCGGATACATCTTCAATGACTCGAAGCGCTTCTTTGTATATGTGCACAATCGTGTGCATCGCATACGCCAGACAACATCTCCTGAGCAGTGGCATTACATGCCCTCAGAACAGAACCCTGCTGACTTAGCCACCAGGTCAGTAGCTGCATAACAGCTGACGGACACAATGTGGTTCAAGGGACCTGACTTCCTCTACAAGACTCCAAAGCCAGACATGCACGAACACTTTGAACTGTGTCACGATCCTGTCTGTTTGGGGTGTCTTTAGCTCCACCCTGGTCTGTGTGTTGCTTAAGGTGCAATCAATAGGTGACTGGTCCTGTACCAGTTCTGTAAAGCTGCTTTGCGACAATGTTTATTGTTAAAAGCGCTGTACAAATAAACTTGATTTGATTTGATTTGATTTGGTCCAGGTGTGGAGGATTACAGATAATGGGGGCTTGGCCTATAAAAGGTCTCCCAAGAAGGCAAGAGGGAGCTTCCTCCTTCATTTTGGTTGCTTCCTCCTTCATTTTGGTTTGGTTAATTTACTTGTATTCACACTATAACACATTACACTTTTATTTTATATATTTTTGATGTTCTTTCATTATTTAAATAAATATTGATATATCGAACGTACTACTTGGTGTGGTCTCCCTTCATGTTGCACTTGCCTTGAGCCAGCAGGTGTAACATATGGGGGCTCGTCCGGGAGCAATTTGGAACCGGTAAAGTAAATTGATAACTCGCTGGTCATTTTGTAGGGTGACCCACATAGTATTATTGTGCGTTTGATACATTGTTTCAGTTTTTTCGTTATATAAATTGTTTTCGGTTAATTCGCTTGAGTAATTGTTTCTGTTTGGTTGGTTGGGAAGGAGGAAGTTTATCATCCTGAAAATCAATTGTTTTGATTTTGGGACGAAGCTAATTGCATGTCTGGTGCTGTTTGTACTTGACGTAATTGTCCCTTGACTGGCAAGGCAACGCAGGTGGATTAGATTCCACTGGAGTAACGTGCAAACCCTGCGGTAGGAGTAGAGCACATAACGCTGTTTGTTTTGTTAGTTTGTTATTTTAGTTTTTTGTTTTGGGGAGTCGAACGCGGGGGGGGGGTTCTTTTGAACTCAATCGTATGAGGGCTCCTGAAGACTAGGTCAGTTTTAATTAGGGATTTGTGTTGAGTTAGGTGCGGGGCTACTCCTGTGCTGTTGGTTTTTCGTTGATTGTGGGACATGCGCTTCAAGGAATGGTGATCCAGCATGCATGCGGTGTGGTGAGTAATTGGGCATTTGTGACGAACTTTTTGTGAGGTTAGTTTGGTAAAGTTGGCATCTGGTAAGAGTTTGGATTTTTGGTTAGGTATTTGGTATTTGGGTTTTGTGATGGAAAGTGTAGATGCATTTGTGGCATTTCCTTCGGAGGAGACATTAAATACTTTGACGAAGGATCAACTTCGGAAAGTTGCAGGTCATTATGGGTTTGAGACTGATTTGGCAAAAACTTTACGTAAAGCCGAGTTGAGATTAGCCGTTAAAGATAAGTTGCTTGAGTTGGAAGTATTAGATCCTTCAAAAATGGTACCACCTGCTGGCTTATTAATGCCGCAGGGTGTAGCACCAGTGGTTACTCCACCGGCGGCTTATTTAACTTTCGAGCAGTAGAAGCAATTGCTGGAAATTCAGATGGAGAGAGACCGGCTGGCTGTTGAGGTCCGTGAGAAGGACCGGCAGCTGGAGTATGACAAGTTGTGTGAGGAGGTTAAGAGAATGGTTATTTTGTCATTGACGGGATATTAGTGCGTAAATGGTCTGCCATGGGTGATGAGCCTGTGTTACAAATTGTGGTTCCGGTGAAATACCATGATTTGGTGTTGCAGACAGCTCATGGTGATGTCGCTGGGCACTTTGGTGTCCGTAAGACTTATCAGAGGCTGTTGCAGCACTTTTTTTGGCCAAGAATTAAACGGAGTGTGGCTGAGTATGTGAGAACATGTCTTGTGTGCCAGTTAATGGGTAAACCTAATCAGACAATAAAGCCTGCGCCGTTACATCCAATTCCTGTTGTTGGACAGCCCTTTGAGCATCTTATTATTGATTGTGTAGGTCCATTGCCACCCTCAAAGTTGGGGTGTACATATTTGTTGACTGTTATGTGTCAAGCCACACGGTATCCAGCTGCTTATCCGTTATGCACAATTACCACTCGTTCAGTTATGAAAGCATTGTCTCAGTTCATGTCGATATTTGGAATACCGAAGGTTGTGCAGAGTGACCGGGGAAGTAATTTTACTTCAGGTCTATTTAAGGAAGTTTTGAATCAGCTTCATGTAACACATCGCGTAAGTAGCACATACCATGCGCAGAGCCAAGGTGCTCTTGAACGGTTCCATTGTACATTAAAATCTTTACTGCGCGCTTACTGCGTTGAGTTGAATAAGGATTGGGAGGAGGGTCTTCCCTGGCTTTTACTAGCTGCACGTGAAGTAACACAGGAAAGTATGGGATTTAGTCCCAACGACCTGGTGTTTGCACACAGGGTTTGTGGCCCTCTCTCTGTGTTAAAACATGAGGTGGAACCAGTGCAACCACCTCAGAACCTAATTAATTTCGTGCATGGGTTTAGACGGAAACTTTTTCTTGTGTGGAAGTTGTCCAAAGAAAAGCTGCCTAGAGCACAAAAGAAAATGAAGCGGCTGTATGACCGTCGCACTGTGGAGCGTGAATTTAATGTTGGGGACCAGGTCCTGGCTTTGCTTCCAGTGCCCGGTTCACCTTTTTGTGCTAAATTCTCTGGTCCGTATGTTGTTGTGCGTCAAGTAACTGATTTGGATTATTTATTGTCTACTCCTGATCGTAAAAGATCTACCCAGTTGTGCCACATTCATTTATTAAAGCCATATTATGCTCCTGCTGTGCAGACAGGCTTGAGCGGTGAGAGAGCCAAGTCTATCGGATTGGCTACGGCGAGCGCATTGAGTGTGAGTTCTGATGTGATTGCAGACCCTGAGGATGCATTTTCTTCTAGTGTGGTGCTGCAACCTCATCTTAGAAATTCTGAGTTGTTGTCCAATTTGGATAGGTTGTTTGGTCACCTTTCTCTTGGACAGCAAAGTCAGTTGAAGTCTTTAATTCTTCAGTTTGATGTCTTGTTTTCTGATGTTCCTAGTTGCACAAATGTAATTCAACACGACATTGTGGTTGAGGATTTACAACCCATTCGTCAACGTTTTTACAGAATTTCACCCGAGAAAGAAAAACTTTTAGAAGCGGAGGTGTGCTATTTATTAGATCATGGTTTGGCTAAGCCTTCTTATTCTAGCTGGTCCTCACCTTGTTTGTTGGTAGCCAAGCCGGATAATACTTTCAGATTTTGCACCGACTATCGTAAGGTAAACAAGGTGACAAAGCCTGATTTGTTCCCTCTTCCACGGATGGAAGACTGTATTGATCGGGTGGGTTCGGCATGCTTTGTCAGTAAGTTCGATCTATTAAAAGGGTATTATCAAGTCCCACTGACATCGCGAGCACAAGAAATTTCTGCGTTTATTACATCGTCAGGTTTATACTCTTATAACATCATGAGTTTTGGTTTACGCAACGCTCCTTCCACTTTTCAGCGGTTAATGAATCGTGTTATCGCTGGGTTAGAAGGTTGCGCAGTATATCTTGACAACATAGTAATTTATAGTAACACTTGGGAGGAACATCTGTCCCACATCCGTTCATTTTTTTTTGTTTATGTGAGGCAAAACTTACAGTGAATCTCGCGAAATGCGAGTTTGCCCAGGCTATGGTGGTGTGTTGCCTTGAGCCAGCAGGTGTAACAACTGATAGAGCCTGAAACGGATGTGGAGGTCAGACCGCAAGTGACTGCTTTAGCCACTCACATCAAAGCCAAGCCACTCACCTCTCAAAGATTCCAGCCTTTTTCCACATGGAAGTCCTTGCTGAGAGCCGTCTCCTTTCTGATACACCAGGTGCGTTCTCACAAGTCAGTCTCCATCTCAGACACTTCACAGCACACATGTAAAGGATGGCATCAGTGTAGTAGACCTCACACTCCTGAAGAACTCGCAGCAGCGAGGAGACTCATAATAGAGACTGTCCAAAGAGACTCGTTTCCAGACGAACATGCTGCTCTTCAAGCAAAGAGAGAAATCCCTCATTCAAGTTCACTCCTTTCCCTTGACCCCTACATCCGAGATGGCCTAATGAGGGTCGGCAGGCATCTCAAACATTCCTGCCTGGAATCAGAGGTAAAACACCCCATTATCCCCTCAAAGAATAGCCATGTTACTAAACTGCTTGTGGAACACCATCACATGCAAGTGAAGCACCAGGGGTGACAGTTCACAGAGGGAGCCATCAGAGCAGCTGGACTGTGGATTGTCACTGGCAAAAGGCTGGTCAGCTCTATTCTCCATCACTGTGTGACATGCCGTAAGCTCAGAGGGAAGCTGGAAGTGCAAAAGATGGCTGACCTCCCTCCAGAGTGGCTCAATATCTCTCCACCCTTCAGCTACGTGGGGCTGGACATATTTGGACCGTGGACAGTGGTGACTCCACGCACTCGAGGAGGTGCAGCACAGAGCAAAAGGTGGACCATTCTGTTCACATGCATGTGCACCAGGGGAGTACATATTGAAATTATTGAGTCAATGGACACTGCCAGCTGCATAAATGCACTGCGGAAATTCTTTGCGGTCAGAGGCCCAGCAAAGCAGCTCAGGTTGGACAGGGGAACAAACTTCATTGCTGCCAGTGCAGAACTAGGAATGAGGCCTTCTGATGAAAAGCAGAACAGCATTCTGAATTATCTCCACAGCAAAGACTGCACATGGGAGTTTCACCCCCCACACACATCCCACATGGGAGGTGTGTGGGAGCGTATGATTGGGGTGACACGCAGAATATTAGACTCTATGCTTCTGCAAAACAAACACACTTACCTGACACATGAGGTTCCGTGCACACTGTTGGCAGAAGTGTCGGCCATAGTCAACGCAAGGCTGCTGGTCCCCGTCTCATCAGATCCCTCCGCTCCAGTCCTGCTGTCTCCTGCCATGCTCCTGACACAAAAGCCAAGCCTGCTTGCTCCATTGGGAGACTTCACAGGAAAAGACCTCCTGAAAGGCCAGTGGAGACAGGTGCAAGCACTGGCCAATGAATTCTGGAGCCATTGGAGAAATGAGTACCTGAGCACTCTCCATCCAAGACATAAGTACTACAGGACACATCGCAACCTTCTACCTGGGAACATTGTGCTGTTAAAGCAAACTCAAGTGCCAAGGAATGAGTGGCCAATGGCTCTGGTCACATCAACTTCTGAGAGCAGCAATGGAAAGGTCCGCAAAGTTGAAATGAAGACATCGTCCCAAGGCACCTCAAAGACTTACCTGCGGCCCATTTCCGATGTGGTCCTTCTCCTAGAAAAGACTGAATAGAAATGGACTGAGAAAAAAAAAAAGGTTTGAAGTTAGTGGCATTACATGCCAGACGGGGAGTGTTCTGCCCTCAGAGTTATTTTCCTGATGTAAGATGTAAGGTACTTGAAATGATTTAATGAATGTATTTGTTTAAACCTATGGTAAGGAATTCAGCATAAGAAACACACACACACACACACACACACACACACAGTTATAGTTCTGCAGCGAACTGGACTTTTATTTTCAAGCGCAATGGTAAGCGATAAATGTTTATACTTGAAGCACGTAGCAGCCAGCAGTAAGAAAGTTGGTCACTCAAAGAATCTTCTCTTCTCATGCTCATGAAAGCAATGGCTGTAAGTTTATTAATGTAGAAGTTTATATGAGTGAATAGGAATATGTGATGTAATGTTAAGCATTATAAAGTTTGAAATTTATCGACTGGAAAGTCATGCACAAAGTTGATGTTATGAGCTAATGTAAGCGTGTAACTACGTTGTGTGCTAGCGGTGATAGTATATTAGCCTGTTAATATGAAGGGCTCACCTTTGGTGCGTAGTTCTTGTGCATTACTAGAAAATAGCATAATTTTATACTGTTTATTAGTGACATACTGTAAAAGAAACTAAGGGTTTGTATTGTTTCCATTTGCAGTTTCACTCGTGGTATTTCACCATTTAAGAAAGGAATAAAGGGAGCAAGACACTCTGAACCTGGCTCAAGTGTAGTGGTATACCTGAGTTTGGCTGACTGTTGAACTGTGATAATGTACATGAAGTACCTAACACACAAGGAGAGCAGTACAGAAATATTTCAAGCCTTTTTTTTAATTTATTTTGATGAGTATGGCTTATAGCTCATGAAAATCAGAAATCCAGTATCTCAAATTATTAGAATATTTCCTAAGATCAATCAAAAAAAGATTTACAATACAGAAATGTCCAACTTCTGAAAAATATGTTCATTTATACACTCAGTACTTGGTTGGGGCTCCTTTACCACAAATTACTGCATCAATGCGGTGTGGCATGGAGGCGATCAGCCTATGGCACTGCTGAGGTGTTACTGAAGCCCAGGTTGCTTTGATAGCGGCCTTTAGCTTGTCTATATTTTTGGGTCGGGTGTTTCTCATCTTCTTCTTGACAATACTCCATAGATTCTCTCTGGGGTTCAGGTCAGGCGAGTTGGCTGGCCAGTCAAGCACAGTAATATCATGGTCAGCAAACCATTTGGTAGTAGTTTTGGCACTGTGGGCAGGTGCTAAGTCCTGCTGGAAAAAGAAGTCAGTATCTCCAAGATTCAAGATTGCTTTAGGGTCATTGTGTAAGATACACAATGAAATTCAGTGCACTGCCATATGAAATGGTCCTCAGATATATACAGAAAAGTTTCAAGATTTACATAAAAGATACACTTGCACTCGGTGTTCAAGATGGCAGCGCATGCACACGTAGTGGCTCAGCACTCCACAAAATGGCTCCATAAAGCTTGTCAGCAGATGGAAGCATGAAGTGCTCTAAAATCTCCTGGTAGACGGCAGCGTTGACTTTAAGCTTGATAAAACACAGTGGACCAACACCAGCAAATAACATGGCACCCCAAATCTTCACAGACTGCGGAAACTTCAGATTCAGCAAGGATAACATTCCTGGGCAGAACTTCATGCTGTGGGTTTGGCTGGATGGAATTCTGAACCTGGTGAAGGTTTACCTTGCCAATATGTGGGAGGATGGGTATGTGTGTGTTCTTCGACACCACACTGCTGCTGAGTTCTGGACTCTGATTGGTGAGAAGGTGTTGATTAATTCTCTAGAACAGCAGCTCTGACAGTAGTGCAGGTTTATATTAATGCATTCATTCTAATACATTATCGTTTCCATAGTAACAGTCATTCACAGTGGACGCTCAAAAAAAAAAGTCTGCAATAATTGATGTGTGAGATGTTTACTGACCGTTTATGGAAGGAGTCTCCAGTGTCGGTGCTTGGTAACAGTCTGAGCTGAAGCTGTGACCTTGTTACTGTTGGTAATAGCTGTAGTGTGTGTGTGTGTGTGTGTATACAGTGGTGCTTGGGGGTTTGTGAACCCTTTGGAATTTTCTGTATTTCTGCATGGGTGTGACCGAGGGCAGCGTCGGATTTTCACACGGGTCCTGGAGGTGGATGGAGGGAGCCCAGTAGAACAAATTTAAAAAACGTATTGTACTTGCTCGTTTATTTGTTGGGGAAAATGATCCAGTATTGCATATCTGAGTGGCAAAAGTATGTGAACCTTTGCTTTCAGTATCTGGTGTGACCCCCTTGTGCAGCAATAACTGCAACTAAATGTTTGCGGTAACTGTTGATCAGTCCTGCACACCGGCTTGGAGGAATTTTAGCCCATTCCTCCATACAGAACAGCTTCAACTCTGGGATGTTGGTGGGTTTCCTCACATGAACTGCTTGCTTCAGGTCCTTCCGCAGCATTTCGATTGGATTAAGGTCAGGACTTTGACTTGGCCATTCCAAAACATTAACTTTATTATTCTTTAACCATTCTTTGGTAGAACGGCTTGTGTGCTTAGGGTCATTGTCTTACTGCATGACCCACCTTCTCTTGAGATTCAGTTCATGGACAGATGTCCTGACATTTCCTTTAGAATTCACTGGTATAATTCAGAATTCATTGTTCCATCAATGACAGCAAGACGTCCTGGCCCAGATGCAGCAAAACAGGCCCAAACCATGATACTACCACCACCATGTTTCACAGATGGGATAAGGTTCTTATGCTGGAATGCAGTGTTTTCCTTTCTCCAAACATAACGCTTCTCATTTAAACAGAAAAGTTCTATTTTGATCTCATCTGTCCACAAAACATTTTTCCAATAGCCTTCTGGCTTGTCCACATGATCTTTAGCAAACTGCAGACGAGCAGCAACATTTCTTTTTGGAGAGCAGTGGCTTTCTCCTTGCAACCCTGCCATGCACACCATTGTTGTTCAGTGTTCTCCTGATGGTGGACTCATGAACATTGGTTAATGTGAGAAAGGCCTTCAGTTTCTTAGAAGTTACCCTGGGGTCCTTTGTGACCTTGTCGACTATTACACGCCTTGCTCTTGGAGTGATCTTTGTTGGTCGACCACTCCTGGGGAGGGTAACAATGGTCTTGAATTTCTTCCATTTGTCCACAATCTGTCTGACTGTGGATTGGTGGAGTCCAAACTCTTTAGAGATGGTTTTGTAACCTTTTCCAGCCTGATGAGCATCAACAACGCTTTTTCTGAGGTCCTCAGAAATCTCCTTTGTTTCCATGATACACTTCCACAGACATGTGTTGTGAAGATCAGACTTTGATAGATCCCTGTTCTTTAAATAAAACAGGGTGCCCACTCACACCTGATTGTCATCCCATTGACTGAAAACACCTGACTCTAATTTCACCTTCAAATTAACTACTAATCCTAGAGGTTCACATGCTTTTGCCACTCACGGATATGTGGTGGTGGGTCATTTTCCTTGGTGAATGAATGGGCAAGTGTGGTGTTTTTGTCTCATTTGTTTGGCTGGGTTCTCTTTGTCTGCTTTTGGGACTTGTGTGGGGGTCTGATGGTATTTTGGGTCATGTTTACGGAGAGATGTGGAAAATTCTGGAGGGTTCACAAACTTTCAAGTACCACTAAGTGGAAATGATTTTGTTGGACGTTTTGTATAAAGTTTTTATTTATCGAATTTGCAAAAAATAAAAATGTTCTGTTTTTCAAAATCCAGTGAATGTGGATAGAATAAAACAGTTATTCCACTCAATCTCGTCGTGCATGGATTATAGACAACTCGGTGCTACACGCCTCGTCGCCTATCAGCTCATGTACGACTCGATTCCAGTGTGTGTGTGTGTGTTTTTTAAACATGTAACATGCAGTAGAATTATGAACATTAAGGAAAATAAAGGCAGTCAACAATTTACATTCAGTATAAGCTATAAACTTGCCTGTTTTCACTATTCAAAAACTGTGGTAATAAAAAAGTGTATTTGAGTGAGAGAGTGAGTTTGTGAACAGAGCTGTGAGCAAGCTAAACAAATTGGCTGACTCTTAATTTCCTAAAACAAGTTGGCTTTTATCCATTTTTCCTGAAAGCTTCGACTTTTTATCAGCTTATCTTCTCTTTGAAAGCAAGAAGCTAGCTCACAGTCATTCTGTAGTCATGAATGACCAGCTGTTTACTTGAAGTTGGTTGTCACCACTTTGTGGATGGATGACGAATTGCGTTTTGTGGTCATGGTTGATGCAAAGAACAGAGAATCTTTGGTTGACGTGTGGGCCGTTTTGAATCTTTGTGTGGGCCAGATGTTTGATGTTTGATGTCTGTTGTAAAGTGTTGAATGTTGAGTGACGAGCCGTAGATGATGTTAGGAATGAGGATCATCTGCTTTATCTGTATTAAGTATTAAAGTGGAAGCACTGCTACTACATCAGATAATAAAAAAAATCCTGAGGGGAAGCATGTAGGCCGTGGGGAGGAAAAGAATTGGACCGCAGACTGAACCCTGAGGAACACCTCAATTACCAACATTGGAATCAGTGTGAAGATCCTGGGATTGAAATGCTGAACCACTTCTGCTCCTCGGACCTGCCTGATCCATCCTGATGTCTGATCCATCCTGATGCCTGATCCATCCTGATGCCCCGTGTCTGGTTGGAGTCTCATCACATTGGTCCTGTGGAGGACGGCCCCATATGGACAGTTGAAAGTCACAATTGGAAGAAGCTCTGGACACTTACAGTCATGCTTTTATGGCTGAGAACTACAGCTGACTTGTTAACTTTGGGACTGCAGTTGTCATGAACAGTTTTGCACTCAAGTTTCCATTAATGAAGAGTTTACAACATCAATGAAACTGACTTCATGTTAAAACTGTTAGTTATAGTCATGTTGTCTGTTGTTGTCCAGGTGAGGATTGGTTCCCTTTTGGGTCTGGTTCCTCTCGAGGTTTCTTCCTCGTGTCGTCTGGGGGAGTTTTTCTTTGCCACCGTCGCCACGGGCTTGCTCATTGGGGATAGATTAGGGATAAAACTGGCTCATGTCTTGGGTCATTCAGATTATGTAGAGCTGCTTTGGGGCAATGTCTATTGTTAAAAGTGCTATACAAACAAACTTGACTTGACTTGACACTGGACTTCAAACACCTTGGATTCTGTGCCTCTCCACTCTTCCTTCAGACTCTAGGATCTTGATTTCCAAATCAAATGCAAAATCTACTTCCATCTAAAAAGAGGACTTTGGACCACTGAGCAACAGTCCAGTTCTTTCTCTCCTTAGCCCGGGTAAGACGCTTCTGACATTGTCTCTGGTTCAGGAGTGCCTTGATATTAGGAATGCAACAGATGTAGCCCATTTCCTGAAGATATCTGTATGTGGTAGCTCTTGATGCACTGCCACCAGTCTCAGTCCACTCCTTGTGAAGCTCTCCCAAGTTCTTGAATAAACTTTTCTTGACAATCCTCTCAAGGCTGCGGTCATCCTTGTTGCTTGTGGACCTTTTCCAGCCAGCCTTTTCAGCAATGACCTTACCATCCTTGTGGAGGGTGTTGATGATTGTCTTCTGGACAACTGTCAAGTCAGCAGTTTTTCCCCATGATTGTGGTTGCGTGTACTGAACTAGACCGAGAGATGCATGGTATTTATACTGTTTTACTCAACCTCAAAATGAAATACTCTAATATTTTGAGATTTTTTTTGCGTTGTAGACCATAATTATCAAAATTAAAATAAACAAAATGCTTGAAATATTTTAGTTTGCATGTAACGAATCTAGAATATATAACTGTGGCAGCGGGGGCGTGGTCAAGCGCCGGTCTGTGACAGGAGGGCGGAGTTGGGGAAGGTAAGTGGCAGAATCGCTTCACCTGAGTGTAATTAACCTGTGTTTGTGTGTGTTCTCCCCAGTAAACCGCGCCCTATTTAAGGAGGGAGAGTGAGAGTGGAGGGGAGCTCGCCGAGAGGAGATTCACGAGTGCGCGTGTGTGTGAATCTCAGAGTGTTGCTTGGTGTGTGCCCGACTGAAAAGTGCGGCAATAAAAGCACAATATTTAATCCTGATCTCTGTCCTGCCGTCTTCTGTGCTCCACCCTCATGTTAAACCCGCTACAGTGGTGCCGAAACCCGGGACGGTGGAGCACCTGTCCTGCAGCCCCATGGAATCCTCCCCGTTCGCGGACTTGGTCCACGCCCTCGCCACGGCTCAGCAGAGCCAGCACCAGGCACTCGCCACGCTCCGGAAGGAGCAGGAGCGCCGCTTTGAAGCCCTGGTGCTGGCTCAACAGGAAGACCGAGAGGCGTTCCGGCGCCTCCTCGCGTCGGCGGGGTCCACCAGCGCCCCGGCCGTGGGCCCATCTCCCCTCACCTTGACCAAGATGGGCCCACAGGACGACCCCGAGGCTTTCATCGCGTTGTTCGAGCAGGTCGCCGAAGCTTTGGGGTGGCCGATGGAGCAGCGCGCGGCGCGCCTCCTCCCCCTCCTGACGCAGTTAGCCGCACTACAGCTCCCCGCCGACCGCCAGCTGGCCTACACCGACCTTCGCCGGGCTGTCCTCCAGTGCGTGGGGCAAACGCCGGAGCAGCAGCGCCAGCGCTTCTGCGCGCTGCGAATGGAGGAAGTCGGCAGTCCGTTCGCGTTTGGCCAGCAGCTCCGGGACGCCTGCTGGCGGTGGCTGAGGGCCGAAGATTGCGACGCCGAGGGAATCATCGACCAGGTGGCGCTGGAACAGTTCATCGCCCATCTACCTGCCGGAACCGCGGAGTGGGTCCAGTGCCACCGCCCGGCATCACTGGATCAGGCCGTGGGACTGGTGGAGGATCATCTGGTGGCTGTCCCGGCGGCAGGACAACGGATGACGTCGTCTTCTCTCTCCTCTTCTCTCTCTCTCTCTCTTCCCCCTCCTCCCGTGTCCCGTCCTCGCCCCATTCCCCCACCACGGAGGCGGGGGCCGGCTCCACCCCAGCCGGCCCGCCGCACCCGTGGTGCCCTCCCGTTTCTCCCTTCTGTGTCTGTCTCTCCCCCCCCTCAGGTGAGTGACCCTCAAACCACAGCTGCAGAGGGGAGGCCCGGGCCGGTTTGCTGGCGCTGCGGGGAACCTGGCCACCTGCAGCATCAGTGTGCAGCGATGGAGGTGGGGGCGGTGGTGCGGATCCCCGATGCGCCAGAGGCTGCCCTTGATCAGGCCGGAGCGTATCGCATACAGGTAAGTGTACAAGGGGCGACATATCAGGTGTTGGTGGATTCGGGTTGCAATCAGACCTCAAGCCGTCAAAGCCTGGTGCAAGACGAGGCATTGGGGGGAGCACAAGGGGTGAAGGTGTTGTGTGTGCACAGGGATATTCACAGCTACCCGTTGGTGTCGGTCCACATACATTTCAGAGGGGAAAAATCGATAGTGAAGGTGGCGGTTAATCCTCGCCTTACCCACTCTTTGGTCTTGGGGACTGATTGGCCGGGATTTCGGGGGTTGATGGCATGCCTAGTAAAGAGTGGGTCCTGCCGGTTGTCAGGGGAGGGTCCCGGTGTCACTTTGGCTGGAGCTGCGGTCGCAGAGCCGTCTATGTCATCTCCGCGACAGAGTGAGAAGCCCCCGGCCCCTCCTCTTTCTATTGGGGAATCCCTCACGGATTTCCCACTGGAACAATCGCGAGACGAGACTCTGCGACACGCGTTTGACCAAGTGAGAGTAATCGATGGTCAAACGCTCCAGCCGAACGCCACCCCGTCCTTCCCCTATTTTTCCATTTTGAAGGATAGGTTATACCGAGTGACGCAGGACACTCAGACGAAGGAGCGAGTCACCCAGTTGTTAATTCCAAAGAGCTGCCGGGAATTGGTATTCCAGGCGGCTCACTTTAATCCCATGGCGGGACACCTCGGGCAGGATAAGACACTCGCCTGGATAATGGCCCGATTCTATTGGCCGGGGATTCGCGCCGACGTCCGTAAGTGGTGTACAGCGTGCCGCGAATGCCAATTAGTAAATCCAGCGGCCATTCCAAAAGCGCCCTTGCACCCCCTACCATTAATTGAGACCCCGTTTGAAAGAATTGGGATGGATCTCGTCGGGCCATTAGATCGGTCAACATGAGGGTACCGCTTTATATTGGTTCTGGTGGACTATGCAACACGATACCCGGAAGCGGTGCCTCTCCGCAATATCTCCGCACGTAGTATTGCAGAGGCCCTCTCCCACGTCATCTCCCGGGTCGGAATCCCGAAAGAGATTCTGACTGACC
The DNA here is from genome assembly GCF_027579695.1 of Neoarius graeffei. NCBI lineage: Eukaryota > Metazoa > Chordata > Actinopteri > Siluriformes > Ariidae > Neoarius > Neoarius graeffei. The sequence continues at coordinate 91,252,293 of NC_083573.1, forward strand.
AAGGCACCTCGTTTATGTCACGAACACTGAGCGAACTGTATGGGCTATTGGGTATTAAGCCGATCCGCACCAGCGTGTATCACCCACAGACGGATGGTTTAGTTGAACGGTTCAATCGCACCCTCAAGAATATTATCAAAAAATTCGTAAGTGAGGACGCACGTAACTGGGATAAATGGCTCGAACCCTTGTTGTTTGCAGTGCGAGAGGTCCCCCAAGCCTCCACGGGGTTCTCCCCGTTTGAATTATTGTATGGGCGTAAGCTGCGTGGCATCTTAGATGTACTGCGGGAAAATTGGGAGGAGGGACCTTCACAGAGCAAAAATGAAATTCAGTACGTTATGGATCTGTGCGCAAAACTCCACACGCTCACCCACCTAACTCAGGAGAATTTGCGGCAGGCCCAGGAACGGCAAACCTGCCTGTACAACAAGGGCACGCGCCTTAGAGAGTTCACTCCGGGAGATAAGGTACTCGTCCTGTTGCCCACGTCGAGCTCCAAATTAGTCGCCAAGTGGCAAGGGCCCTTTGAGGTCACACGGCGAGTCGGGGACGTCGACTATGAGGTTAGGCGAACGGACAGGGAGGGGGCGCTACAGATCTACCACCTCAATCTGCTGAAACTCTGGAACGAGGAGGTCCCCGTGGCGTTGGTGTCGTAGTTCCGGAGAAGGCGGAGCTGGGGCCGGAGGTCCAAAAAGGGTCATTGGCATCTCGCACCTCTCTGGTACCCTGTGGAGACCACCTCTCCCTGACCCAACTCACGGAGGTCGCCCAGTCGCAGACCGAGTTTTCGGATGTGTTCTCGCCCCTGCCCGGTCGCACCAACCTCATAGAACACCACATAGAGACGCCCCCGGGGGTGGTAGTGCATAGCCGTCCTTATAGATTACCCGAACACAAAAAAAAGGTGGTTCGGGAAGAACTTCAGGCCATGCTCGAAATGGGCATCGTCGAGGAGTCCCACAGTGACTGGAGCAGCCCGGTGGTCTTGGTTCCCAAGGCTGACGGCTCGGTCCGGTTCTGTGTGGACTATAGAAAAGTCAACGCGGTGTCTAAATTCGACGCGTACCCAATGCCTCGTATTGATGAGCTGCTCGATCGACTAGGCACGGCTTGCTTTTACTTGACACTGGATTTGACGAAGGGATATTGGCAGATCCCCTTGACTCCATTATCCCGGGAAAAAATGGCCTTCTCCACACCGTTTGGCTTATACCAGTTCATCACACTTCCGTTTGGGCTGTTTGGGGCGCCCGCTACGTTTCAGCGGCTGATGGACCGGGTCCTCCAGCCCCACACCACCTATGCGGCCGCTTACTTAGATGACATCATCATTTATAGTAATGACTGGCAGCGGCACCTGCAACACCTGAGGGCTGTCCTTAGGTCGCTGAGGCGGGCGGGGCTCACTGCCAACCTGAAGAAGTGTGCGATTGGGCGGGTGGAAGTACGGTATCTGGGCTTCCACTTGGGTAACGGGCAGGTGCGTCCCCAAATTAATAAGACAGCAGCGATTGCGGCCTGCCCGAGGCCCAAGACCAAAAAGGGGGTGAGACAGTTCCTGGGGCTGGCTGGCTATTATCGTAGGTTTATACCTAATTATTCGGACGTCACCAGCCCGCTGACTGACCTCACTAAAAAGGGGGCGCCAGATCTGGTCCAGTGGATGGAGCAGTGCCAGCGGGCTTTCTCTGAGGTAAAGGCTGCACTGTGTGGGGGGCCACTTTTGCACTCCCCTGACTTCTCTCTCCCTTTTTTGTTACAGACGGATGCGTCGGACAGAGGGCTGGGGGCCGTTTTGTCCCAGCAGGTGGGGGGAGAGGACCACCCAGTGTTATACATCAGCCGAAAGCTGTCAGTGCGTGAGGGGCGCTACAGCACCATCGAGAAAGAGTGCCTGGCGATCAAGTGGGCGGTCCTCGCCCTCCGGTACTACCTGCTGGGGCACTCTTTCACCCTCTGTTCGGATCACGCGCCCCTCCAGTGGCTCCACCGCATGAAGGATGCCAACGCGCGGATCACCCGTTGGTATCTGGCGCTCCAACCTTTCAACTTCAAGGTGGTCCACAGGCCGGGGGCGCAGATGGTCGTGGCGGACTTCCTCTCCCGTCGGGGGGGGGGGGAGTCGGCTGCGGGCCGGACGGGCGCCCGGCCTGAGTCGGGCGGTGGGGGTATGTGGCAGCAGGGGCGTGGTCAAGCGCCGGTCTGTGACAGGAGGGCGGAGTTGGGGAAGGTAAGTGGCGGAATCGCTTCACCTGAGTGTAATTAACCTGTGTTTGTGTGTGTTCTCCCCAGTAAACCGCGCCCTATTTAAGGAGGGAGAGTGAGAGCGGAGGGGAGCTTGCCGAGAGGAGATTCACGAGTGTGCGTGTGTGTGAATCTCAGAGTGTTGCTTGGTGTGTGCCCGACTGAAAAGTGCGGCAATAAAAGCACAATATTTAATCCTGATCTCTGTCCTGCCGTCTTCTGTGCTCCACCCTCACGTTAAACCCGCTACAATAACATTTTCACTTTCTTAAATAACCGATGGAAAATATTGAACTTTTTCATGATATTCTAATTGTTTGAAATGTACTAGCAGCATCATTGCCAGCAGCACAATCAAAATGGTCATGCAGATACAGGTCAAGCGCTTCAGTTAATGTTCACATGAAATGATATAGGATGAGTAAAAATACATTATATCTTGCGCAAAGAGGTTTTGTGGCTTTTTTCAGTTTAAAGGATGCACTCTTTTCGATTCTTTACCACCAAAAGCAAGTAGGCCATTATCTTTTACTTAGTCTCAAATACTATTAAATTATGTAGTCAGAGGACATACGTAATGAGTAATTATGATAAATTTGTATCCTATTATATCTCATCTATATTTTATTGTTCTGTGTTAAAACTTGGCCAGTAATTGGTCTTGGTGGGAGATGTTAATAAAGAATACTTCCTGGAGTGTCTTAATACTGAAGAAAAGGTTATAATTATGTATGGATTCTTTACTAACATGTCAATTCATATGCGATGAATACATATATAAAAATTCTCTCAAACAATGAACTGAAGCAATGTTATAAAGAAGATTGTTCCAAAATTTCTTCATAAACAGTGTGAGATACTGATAAACTCCTACAGAAATAGGGCTTTAGAGGTGGCAGCGTTTTTAGCTGTATAATCTTGAGCATAAGTAACCTCATTCTGAAGAGGCTTTTAACCAAGTCAACGATCTTATTAGTGGTCTTAGTGTGGCGTGTACCTTCTTTAGCACTGAGAGTTTACAATGACCTGGATGACTGAGAACCTTCACAGACATTGTGGTGTGTGTTTTCAGCTATAATAGAGTCTGTCCTTTAGTGTGTACACTCAGTCAGGACACAGCACATTAGTCAACTCTGTGTGCTGTGTAATAACTAACAAATCCTTTTATACCTCCACTGAAAATGGCTCATATAATCCTTATGATTCCTGATGGTTCGAGATCACACAAGCTGAATAGTTGCATAAAATTAAAAATCAAAACATGAGGGGAGTTGAATGAATGAACAATACCCCCCAAATGAAGCAGCATAATGAGGCAGCAAAGCCACCAGGCCTTGGATTTGACATATGTGCTGCTGGCAAAAATAATAATCATCCATCCTGACATACACAAAAAACTAAAGAACCTTTTGGTAAAAGTGGAAGTTTAAAGCTCTTAAGCAACGGTTAGTTTCACAAAATCAGGATCAGCTGAATGACAAACTGGACTGGTTAGAGAGCATGGACTATATGGTAAAAGAGATATATATAGTGTAATTACTTAACATTATTTGAAATTATAAAATAACTCCACCAAAGGCAGTATATAGACATTGCAGTTTAAACAGACTCCACAGGGTGGAAGCAAAGCTCTTTGATTACATCCTAAATCCCCACATATTTCACTATTCTTGTTTCTTGACAACAGCTAAACCTACAGAAAAATCCAAGCCAGGAATAAAGCTGAGCGTTTGATAATTGGGGGGGGGAGTTGTGCATTATAATATTTGGTTGGAGCACCTTTGATTACAGCATGCATTTACTGTGCCATTGTTCTGATAAACTTATGGACTGTTACAACATTTATTTCAGTCCAGATTTGTATTAATTTTTCACCGAGATCTTTTGTTGAAGATGGGAGACTCGAATTACTGTGTAAAATCTTCTCCAGCACATCCCAAAGATTCTCAATGGGGTTAAGGTCAGGACTCTGTGGTGGCCAATTCATGTGTGAAAATGATTCCTCATGCTTCCTGAACCACTCTTTCATGGTCTGAGCCCTCATTTTATGCCCGGGCCATCAGGGAAGAAGAAAATCCATTGACATGAACCTGGTCATTCAGTACATTCAGGTCATCAGCTGTCTTCATTTTATTACACCATAACATTGCTGAGCCTCAACCTGACCAACTGAAGCAACTCCAGATCATACAGTGGTGCTTGAAAGTTTGTGAACCCTTTAGAATTTTCTATATTTCTGCATAAATATGACCTAAAACATCATCAGATTTTCACAGAAGTCCTAAAGTAGATAAAGAGAACCCAGTTAGACAAATGAGACAAAAAATATTATACTTGGTCAGTTATTTATTGAGGAAAATTTTCCAATATTACATATCTGTGAGTGGCAAAAGTATGTGAACCTTTGCTTGTGTGACCCCCTTGTGCAGCAATAACTGCAACTAAATGTTTCCGGTAACTATTGCTCAGTCATGCACACTGGCTTGGAGGAATTTTAGCCCATTCCTCCATACAGAACAGCTTCAACTCTGGGATGTTGGTGGGTTTCCTCACATGAACTGCTCGCTTCAGGTCCTTCCACAACATTTCAATTGGATTAAGGTCAGGACTTTGACTTGGCCATTCCAAAACATTAACTTTATTCTTCTTTAACCATTCTTTGGTAGAATGACTTGTGTGCTTATGGTCGTTGTCTTGCTGCATGACCCACCTTCTCTTGAGATTCAGTTCATGGACAGATGTCCTGACATTTTCTTTTAGAATTCACTGGTATAATTCAGAATTCATTGTTCAATCAATGATGGCAAGCTGTCCTGGCCCAGATACAGCAAAACAGGTCCAAACCATGATACTACCACCACCATGTTTCACAGATGGGATAAGGTTCTTATGCTGGAATGCAGTGTTTTCCTTTCTCCAAACATAATGCTTCTCATTTTAAACAAAAAAAGTTCTATTTTGGTCTCATCTGTCCACAAAACATTTTTCCAATAGCCTTCTGGCTTGTCCACATGATCTTTAGCAAACTGCAGACAAGCAGCAATGTTCTTTTTGGAGAGCAGTGGCTTTCTCCTTGCAACCCTGCCATGCACACCACTGTTATTCAGTGTTCTCCTGATAGTGGACTCATGAACATTAACGTTAGCCAATGTGAGAGAGACCTTCAGTTGCTTAGAAGTTACCCTGGGGTCCTCTGTGACCTCATCAACTATAACACGCCTTGCTCTTGGAGTGATCTTTGTTGGTTGACCACTCCTGGGGAGGGTAACAATGGTCTTGAATTTCCTCCATTTGTCCACAATCTGTCTGTCTGTGGATTGGTGGAGTCCAAACTCTTTAGAGATAGTTTTGTAACCTTTTCCAGCCTGATGAGCATCAACAACACTTTTTCTGAGGTCCTCAGAAATCTCCTTTGTTCGTGCTATGATACACTTCCACAAACATGTGTTGTGAAGATCAGACTTTGATAGATCCCTGTTCTTTAAATAAAACAGGGTGCCCACTCACACCTGATTGTCATCCCACTGATTGAAAACACCTGATTCTAATTTCACCTTCAAATTAACTGCTAATCCTAGAGGTTCACATACTTTTGCCACTCACAGATATGTAATATTGGATCATTTTCCTCAATAAATAAATGACCAAGGATAATATTTTTGTATTATTTGTTTAACTGGGTTCTCTTTATCTACTTTTAGGACTTGTGTGGAAATCTGATGATGTTTTAGGTCATATTTATGCAGAAATATAGAAAATTCTCTAGGGTTCACAAACTTTCGAGCACCACTATAACACTGTCTCCAGAGGCTTGTACAGTGGACACGATGCATGATGGCTGCATCACTTAATGTGCTTCCCTTCTTACCCTGACACATCCATCACTCAGGAATAGGGTCAATCTGGACTCATCAGACCACATGACATTTTTCCATTGCTCCAGAGTCCAAATGTTATTCTCCCTAGCAAATTGAAGGGTTTTCTCCTGATTAGTCTCACTAACAAGTGGTTTTCTTATGGCCACACAGCTGTTTAGTCCCAATCCTGTTAGTTCTCATCATATTGTGCATGCGGAAATGCACTTAATTTCACTGTTAAACATAGCCGTGAGTTCTGCTGTCAATTTTTATTTAATTTTTTTTTTAATATATAAATTGTAACGATTCAACTTCACCAAGTGGGTGGCACAGTGGTTAGCACGGTTGTTTCACAGCAAGAAGGTTCTAGGTTCGAGACCAGTGGCTGATGAGGGCCTTTCTGTGTGGAGTTTGCATGTTCTCCCTGTGTCTGTGCGGGTTTCCTCCGGGTGCTCCAGTTTCCCCCACAGTCCAAAGCTTTGCAGGTTAGGTTAATTGGTGGCTCTAAATTGACCGTAGGTGTGAATGTGAGTATAAATGGTTGTTTGATTCTATGGCTACATCCACATGGCAACGAGATTTTTTTTTTAAATATCGCGTCCATCCAAAATATTTTGTAAGCGCGTTTTATGAACCAAGTTATAGGATTTGTTGACAACTCGCATCGAGTTCGTTACACTTCTACCCGGCGTGAAGCACTCACAGTCATGTGGTTGTGACGTCATTGTAAACAAATCTGTTCTACTCATCCAGACGACTTTGCAACGGCGCCGTTGCCAGATTTTTCCACTCTGGAACCCGTTCTCAAAAGATTTCATTTTGGGGCACCCAAAACGCCAGTGCCGTGTGGACGCCAGGCCGAAATGATAAACAATTTTATCAGATTCACCTGAATCCGTTGCCGTGTGGACAGGGCCTATGTGTCAGACCTGCAATGACCTTGTGACTTGTCCAGGCTGTACCCTGCCTCTTGCCCATAGTCAGCTGGGATAGGCTCCAGCTTGCCTGTGACCCTGTACAGGATAAATGGTTATGGATAATGGATGGATGGACTTCACCAAGCATTTAAGTGATCTCTGATCATGGTCAGTCAGGATCTTTTTCCAACCACATTTTTTCCCTGAAGTTAATGGTTCACCATTATCCTTACAGATTTTAATAATGTGTTGGACAGTTCTCAACCCAAATCCAGTCATTTCAGTAATCTCCTTAGTTATTTTCTTTGCTTGACACAGGCCAATAATTTCATCCTTATGAAACACAGTAACATCTTTTCCATGAGCACAGGATACGTCTTCTGAGATGTTTGTTTAAGAAATGAGAAACTACTCATTGCATCAGTTTGGGTTAAAAGAATTGTTGCTACCTAAAACACATTAATCACTGCAGTAATTATTCAGTCAAAGGCTCTATATATTATTTGATGGTGATTTTTTTTGGCCAGGGAGTGTATTTTCCTATTTCCCTGTTTTATTACTGATTTATTGTATTTATTTTAAAATCATCATGTAACCCAGTGAAGAGAAAATGGATTGGAGGTGGTGTTATGCAGCTCTAGGTGTGCTATTTCTATGCTCTGCCTCCGTCTGAGCATGATAGACAGGTCACAACATGATCTGATGTGTGTGTGTGTGTGTGTGTGTGAAAGAAACGAGGAGAAGAGAAGAAAATTGTTAAGTTATGTTTATGGTTGCTAAAACTCATAGTTACCAGTGAATCTGTATGGAAAATTAGCGAATTACCTGAAGAGGGTCCAGAGGGGGAAAGTCTTGGTTTTTTTCCCTGAGTTGATCTCGGTCAGGTCTTATGGATGGAGTGAGAGTTCTGCAGGAGATCCATTCAAATTGATGGCGAGCCTCCCAGCGTGATCCTGATTGGAGCTCAGAACTGATTCTCTTGAATATTCCACCTGGTGGTAGGGTGGTGCCAGTCACCAGGACTGTCATACATTTACATACATTCACTCATATCCCAGGAACATTCATGAGAACACTGGGCACTTGAATAATAAATCTTCAGAGGATGGATTTGAAAGACACTTTACTGTGACAGTGACCACAGTACACACAGACTTCTCATCTCATCTCATTATCTGTAGCCGCTTTATCCTGTTCTACAGGGTCGCAGGCAAGCTGGAGCCTATCCCAGCTGACTATGGGCGAGAGGCGAGGTACACCCTGGACAAGTCGCCAGGTCATCACAGGGCTGACACATAGACACAGACAACCATTCACACTCACATTCACACCTACGGTCAATTTAGAGTCACCAGTTAACCTAACCTGCATGTCTTTGGACTGTGGGGGAAACCGGAGCACCCGGAGGAAACCCACGTGGACACGGGGAGAACATGCAAACTCCACACAGAAAGGCCCTCGCTGGCCACAGGGCTCGAACCCGCTGTGAGGCAACAGCGCTAACCACTACACCACCATGCCGCCCACACAGACTTTATTGACTTTTTTTTTTTGACAGACCAGACTAATTACTTTGAAGGGCCCATTTTATTTTATTGTCATTCATCTGTATCCTGTATCTTAGTTCACTATACTAAAACATACCAGTTGCAACTTACCTTGTCATCCATGTGCTTTCCTGTGTGGTTATTACAGTCCTTTCCCTTAGCTCCTTATGAACCTAGATTATTAGTGTATAAACCAAGAGTGGGTTACACACGCTACAACTTGGCGAGCCAGCCAGGAGCTTTGTGGACAGACTGAAATCACACATGAAGGTCACCTGTAACTTGAGTCACAGATCAACAATTTCATTTGAATTTGCAGTATTTTGTTGCATATGTTTTTTGGTAAAAAAAAAATCTAAACGTCAGATTTAAATAGAGGTTTTGAGTGATATACTTTAAAAAATGGAGATTGTTGAAACAGAGAATATCAAAGTACCAAACTCCCTCATAATTAGTGGGCTGTCTCACACCTCTGCAGATGAGGAGATTGCTGATTACCTAAAGCAGTATGGGTTAATTACAAGGATAGTTCGTATTGATAACCCTGAGTCTGAATTTCACAAACAGGCTATTGTTGAGTTTGAATCAGGTGAAGCAGTACAGACACTTGCAGCCATATTACCATTAGATAGGCCCAGTTCTGCAGACCCTAAGATCATTCATCATGTGCGAACCCTGTCTAGTGTCTACAGCTGTAAAGCAGGCACTAGGGTCACTCATACATTCCTATCTGAGCTTATAAACATAGCAAAACTGAGTGGAAAGTCCTTTGAGGACATTGTACGAGAGGAGCTAACTAGAATAACAGAAACTATTGAGAACTCTAACCAACCAGTGAGTGAGGAGTTAATGACCCCTTCTACAACTGCCATAACTTCGCCCAATCTCATACAAGTTCAAGAGTCAAAACTTACCACTGCTGAAACTCCACTTCAGATTGAATCAGCTGTACCACTATTTTCACCTATACAAGGGGAGAGCACCCATAACTTCAGCTTGTCCCCTGAGCATCTCAGTACTCCGGATGTACAACGTGTAGTAGTGGAACATATTGTGAAAAGCACAGACATTGCATCTCAATTCCACTCACCTGCTAAACTGAGGTCTTTTTCAGGCAGAGTCCCATGTCCCAACTATGAAGTTGACTATGACACCTGGAGAACCAGTGTCGATTTCTACTTGACAGATCCCACTGTTTCCCAATCACAGTTGGTAAGACGAATCGTTGACAGCCTCTTACCTCCCGCAGCTAACATAGTGAAGCCTTTGGGTCCCCAGGCTTCTCCACAAGCCTATCTGGATTTGCTTGACTCAGCATATGCAACCATTGAAGATGGAGATGAATTGTTTGCTAAATTTCTTAATACTCACCAGAATGCAGGAGAGAAGCCGTCTGGCTATCTTCATAGGCTACAGTCATCCTTGAATGCAGCTGTGAGAAAGAAAACTGTATGTGCAAGTGACGCAAACAAGCAGCTACTCAAACAATTCTGCAGAGGTTGCTGGAACAACTCGTTGATTGCAACACTCCAACTGGAACAAAAGCAGAATAATCCACCAAGTTTCTCAGAACTTTTGCTGTTGTTGCGTACCGAAGAAGATAAGCAAGCAGCTAAGGCAAATCGAATGAAGCAGCATTTAGGAATCATCAAGCCCAAAGTTCAAGCTAATGCACAAGCTGCATGCATCAGTGAGTTAAATGATTATGATGTGCAAATCCAGGATAACAGTGTATCAACAGCTGTGGAGCAGATTAAGAAACAGATAGCCAGTCTCCAAGCCCAGATTTCAGCTTTCTCAGGTACAAAGAGAGAAAAATCTGTGAAATCTAAAATAGTTAAGACTCAAAACCCTAAGACAAATGGAAACCGACCTATGCCTCAGAAGCAGTCACCAGGCCAGCCCCCGTCATCAAGGCCCAGACCATGGTATTGTTTTCAATGTGGGGAGGATGGTCATATTGTCGTCAGCTGTAGCAATCCTCCGAATCCGCAGCTGGTTGATGCTAAGAGAAAAGAGCTGAAAGAACGGCAACAGGCTTGGGACAAGAAAAACTACTCTAGTGATACTTCCCCTTTAAACTAGGAGATGTTCCTATTGAGGAACAAATGGGAACAGGTGAAGTCAGAAGTCCCAACACTGAACATAAAATACAAATCACTACATCACTAAAAGAACACAGAACAGCACAAACCAGAAAGCTGCCTAAAGGTCTTGTAGGAAGTAAAAGCACTACTAACGTTAAAGTTAACGGAATTGCCTGCCACTCACTGCTCGACACAGGATCCCAAGTTACAACTGTGTCTCAGTCCTTTTACAATTTACACCTGTCAGACCACATTATCCATCCAGTGAGCGACATACTAGAAATAGAGGGAGCAAATGGCCAATCAGTTCCATATACAGGCTATGTGCAGCTACATGTGCAATTTCCAAGAGAGTTTATTGCTTCTGAACCGGAAGTTCAAACTCTAGCTTTGATAGTACCAGATGTCCATTCCAATAGTGACATACCAGTACTGATTGGAACTAACACCCTTGATCCACTCTATGAGCAATTTTGTGATGACAGTTCCTTACAGGCTAAATCATACTGTGGCTACCAACAGGTTTTAAAAACCTTACAGCTCAGACACAAACAAAACTCAGATGGTCAACTTGGTTTTGTCAAACTGCGAGGCCAAGAGGCAGATGTTATTCCTGCTGGTCAGAAAGTTGTTCTAGAAGGTTTTGTCAGTAGTTTGAACAATGAGAAATGGGCGCTATTGGAACAACCTACCTTTTCATCCTTACCTGGTGGAATCTTCACTGATGGTTGTCTGATTTCCATTCCAACGCGATCTCCATACAAGATCCCTGTTGTGTTAAGAAATGAAACTAGCCATGATGTTACCCTACCGACTAACTGTGTTATTGCTGAGCTCAGTATTCCTCAAGAAATCATACAAGCCCAGGACACCACTAGTAATCAGCAACAAGAAGTTAGTCATTCATGTCAACCACAAACAGTTAGCTGCTCAGGACAGCAACAGTCTGCTAACCATACAAATTCACAGCCATGGAACACGCCTGAGAGCCTCCAGTTCAATTTTGGAGATTCTCCACTCCCCTTGGAGTGGAAGACTCGGTTAACAAAAACATTGAACTCCTATTCTGATGTCTTTTCTCATCATGAGCTTGAGTTCGGTCATGCAACAAAAGTAAACCATCGCATCAGATTAAAGGATGAGACGCCTTTCAAACAGCAGCCCGGCCCCATACATCCACAAGACTACGCTGCTGTGTGACGCCATCTCCAATCCCTCTTTGATGCAGGGGTCATCAGGGAATCCGAGTCCCCCTTCTCATCACCTATTGTGGTTGCCAAGAAAAAGAATGGTGACATCAGACTGTGTGTGGATTACAGGAAATTAAACCTTCAAACCATCAAGGATGCATATGCATTACCTAACCTGGAGGAATCTTTTTCTGCACTCAGTGTGGCTCAGTGGTTTTCTGTAATGGATCTGAAATCTGGGTATTATCAGATCGAGATGGAGGAGAGTGACAAACCAAAAACAGCTTTTGTTTGTCCTTTGGGATTTTGGGAGTGGAATCGAATGCCACAAGGAATAACGAATGCACCATCCACATTCCAGCACTTAATGGAGATGTGCATGGGTGACATACACCTGCAGGAAGTACTCGTTTTCCTTGATGATTTGATTGTCTTTTCCAAATCCTTGGAAGAACATGAAACTCGATTGACCAATGTCTTGAATCGACTGAGAGAAAATGGCCTCAAGCTCTCACCTGAGAAATGCCATTTTTTTCAAACCTCAGTGCGCTACTTGGGGCACATTGTGTCAAGAAGCGGAGTTGAAACTGACCCAGAAAAGGTCAAAGCTCTTAAGACCTGGCCGAGACCTCAAACATTGAAGGAGTTGAAGTCTTTTCTTGGCTTCTCCAGTTATTACAGGAGATTTGTACAAGACTATGAGAAGATTGTGAAGCCCTTATCCAATTTCACTGCAGGTTACCCACCGACACGTAAAGGGACCAAAGTAATCAAAGCCGATGCCAAACACTACAATCCCAAGGAGCAATTTGGGGAAAGATGGACACCAGCTTGTGAAAAGGCTTTCGAGGAAATCATTGGTAAGCTTACCTCATCCCCAGTCCTAGGGTTCGCTAATCCTCAGTTACCATATGTCCTTCATACGGACGCAAGTACAACTGGTCTTGGAGCAGCATTGTACCAGTTGCAGGATGGGAAGAGTCATGTTATTGCTTATGCAAGCAGAGGTTTGTCATGCAGTGAAGCTAGATATCCAGCCCATAAGCTGGAATTTCTCACTTTAAAGTGGGCTATCACTGAAAAATTCCATGACTACTTGTATGGAAACACCTTCACAGTAGTAACCGACAACAACCCCCTCAGGTACATACTCACCACCGCCAAACTAGATGCCACTAGCTACCGCTGGTTAGCTGCCTTGTCCACTTTCTCATTCGATATCAAATATCGTGCTGGAAAACAGAATCAGGATGCGGATGGCTTGTCGAGAAGGCCACATGGAGAGTTGACCGATGACAGTTGCTCTCAAGAGGAAAGTTTACGGATTCGTGAGTTTACCTCACACCACCTGGCTCCTGTGGATGTAGTCAAGGCAACTTGTCAGTATCACATTGTGGAACAGGGCGAACCATCACTGCCCCCTTGTTTAATTGAGTCACTCGCTATTCATCCAGATGCTATCCCAGCTGCATTTGGAGAGGAGGACTCCTTCAATGGGCTTTCCACGCTTCCCAAGTACAGTGACACAGAGTTGGCCAGACTACAGCAAGCAAACCCCGACATCAGTGGTATCATAAAGTTGATTCAGTCAGGAGAGCCAACACCTGCCTGTCAAAAGTCTGAGTCACTTGAGTTCCGGTTAATGCTGAGAGAGATGAGTCATTTTGAACTCAAAGATGGTCTGCTATACAGGAGGCGACAATGTGACAACAGACCAGTGTATCAACTTGTTCTCCCACAGGTGTTGAAGTCATCTGTGCTCACTAGTCTTCACAATGAAATGGGTCATGTTGGGATGGAGCGCACTCTGGAGCTGGCCAGATCTAGGTTTTATTGGCCTAGAATGTCATCTGATGTTGAATCAAAGGTCAAAACCTGTGAAAGATGTGTCAAAAGGAAAAGCCAGCCAGAAAGAGCTGCACCTTTGGTCAGTATCAAAACCAGCCAACCCATGGAACTTGTCTGTATGGACTTTCTGTCCCTGGAACCAGACAGTCATGGGGGGCGCTAGTGAGCCATGGCGTGGTAGGTCGCTTCCCTCGATAGCTCTCACATGGTTTGATTAAAATGTTATTATAACCTGATATCTTCGACAATATTTCGCACAAGTGATACTTAATTATACCCTAGACGACGTTTTCACTCATTGGGATCCACGATGAAAACAAGCAAACAGTCTCAAGGCAGAAAGAAAGAGGGAGCTAATGCAGATGCTGAGCAAGCTAACACCACCTCGACGAACCATGCTACAATCCTGGAAGCTATTCAGTCATTACGCTTTGATATCCAGTCCACAAAAATGGAAATATGTCAGACAATTGATACTCGAATCGCGGAGATGGCTTCTACGATTAGGAGAGAAATGTCTGCTTTCCAAACGGAGATTCAAGCTGATATAGCAACCCTGCAGACTTCCACTGCCCAACATAGCGAAACAATCGCGGAGTTAGAGCAGTCAGCCTCACACAGTTCTGATGCTATCATCAAACTCCAGTCAGAGGTGAAACGTCTGTGTACAGAAGTTGACCGTCTTACAGATAAATGTGATGATTTGGAGGGACGTTCAAGGAGACACAATGTGAGAATTGTGGGGTTGAAAGAAGGTTCAGAAAAGGGCATGGATACTGGAACGTTTGTATCTGGGCTCCTGAAAGACACGCTGTCTTTGGAAGATCAACCGCTAGTGGATCGTGCACACAGAGTCATGCGGAGGAATGCCAGCAGCGGAAACCCGCCACCCCGCGCACTTATCGCACGACTTCACTATTATCAGGATGTTACAAAGGTGCTTAAACGAGCGGCCGACTTGAGAGAGCTTTCTTTCAATGGACAAAGGATCCATATCTTTCCTGATTTTACTCCTGATGTGGTGAGGCGCAGGGCTGCGTTTAATAGAGCCAGGGAACTTCTCCGGGACCAACCAGGAGTTAGATATGGAATGCTATACCCGGCGAAGCTGAGAGTGACTTTCAATGGTACGGAGACTGTATATAAAGATGCCAGGGCCGCCTGTGAATTTGCCGAGCGCCACTTCGGAAATAAGACCACAGAAAGTCAATCGCCTGATCAGGACAGCCCGGATGTTGGGACAGAAGATTAAGGGACAGTCTAGATCTGGCGTCCCATTCTCTGATGACGTGGTGACTATGTGTCTACTTGTTGGTGCATATACTTGTGTAGACTAGGCTACTAATGTTTACTGTATGGTTAGAAAACATCATATTTAGTTGTGGAGCTATTTTACTTCTTACTAAGAAGTGTTAGGTTAGGGAGGTATTTGTTGGGTATGTTGTGTTTATTACTTAAATGTTTTTTTCTTTTTTCCATATGTAACTTCCCAAGAGGGGTCGCGCCTTACTATGAGGGGTTCTTTAGTATAGGCCAGACACTGAGTTTATGGGGTGGGAGGGATAGGGTCTTCCTTAAAAAAGAAATGGACACTTTGATTTTGTTGATGAGGCTGAAAATGTTTTTCTTTGTGTTAAAATTTCACAAGATAATGTGACACAACTGGGGAAGGGGAGACTAATTACTGTAGTTACCTGGAATGTTAAAGGTCTGAATCAGCCAGTAAAAAGGGGCAAAATTCTAGCACATCTAAAAACACTATCCAGTGACATAATATTTTTGCAAGAAACTCATCTGAATAGGAAGGGATATATTAAATTGCGTTGTAGATGGATTGGCCAAATGTATCATGCGACATGCGCAGTAAGAGCTAGAGGTGTAGCCATTTTATTTAGAAAAGGTACTCCATTCACCCACAAAACCACTATTGCTGATAGAGATGGTAGGTTTCTTATATTAGTAGGTGAATTATACTCACTCCCAATCACTCTGGTTAATATTTACGGACCCAACTTTGACTCACCTTCTTTTTTTAGACATGTTTTTTCTCAGATTCCTGATGTCTCTCATACTAATCTGCTTATAGCAGGTGACCTGAATTTGGTTCTTGACCCATATTTGGATCGCTCTTCAAGCCTTAGAGCACCATCTTCAAAATCAAGCATATTTCTAAAAGAATTTTTGAGAAATTCAAATATTTTTGATGTATGGCGAATCTTTCATCCACAAGAGAGGGTTTATTCTTTCCACTCTAATGTTCACAATGTGTATACACGAATTGATTATTGCCTGGCAGACTCTAAATTAATATCACTAATAGATAAGGTTACATATCATGACATAATTATTTCAGATCATGCTCCCGTCTCACTTTCTTTAAAGCTTAACGACCTACCTAAGCGTGATAAGATGTGGCGACTTGACCCACAACTTTTGAAGGAGCCTGAGTTTTGTGCATATATTGGGTCACAAATTACCTTCTTTCTTGAAATGAATGATTTACCTGAAACATCCCCATCTATATTGTGGGAAACACTAAAGGCTTATGTTAGAGGATGCATAATATCTTTTCTGGCTGAAAGAAAGAGAAAGAGACGGACTGAACTGGTTGAGCTTGAAAAACAAATTAACCAAATGGACAGAGAAAATGCTATACGCCCCTCCAATGACACATACAAGAAAATACTTTCACTGCGGTACAGATACAATCAGATACTCTCAGACTGTATAACCAGGGCCTTTTTGTTCACACAACAAAGGTATTTTGAATTTGGGGAAAAGCCTCATAAATTGCTTGCTAGACAACTTAGGAAGATGGAGAGTGATCGCACGATAACTCAAGTGAAATCAGAACAAGGAGATATATTGGTTTCTTACAAAGATATTAATCAAAGGTTTCAAAATTTTTATGAGGAGTTATATTCTTTTAGTACAGCAGTAGATTGTTCTATTATAGACAAATTCTTGGACAGCTGTGACCTTCCCACTTTAGAACAACAAGACCAGGATTTCCTTAGTGCAGACCTTTCCATTTCAGAAATACAGGACACAATTAAATTATTGAAAAATAGTAAGACTCCAGGGCCCGATGGATTTCCAAACGAGTTTTACAAACAATTTAGTGATCTTATCTCCCCTTACCTGCTAAGCATGTATACACAAGCAAAAAAAGATGGTACTCTACCTCCCTCACTGAATGAGGCCATAATAACAGTATTACCCAAAAAAGGGAAGGACCCTATGGAAGTGAGCAACTATAGACCCATCTCACTTTTGACATCTGACCAAAAGATACTAGCTAAAGCCCTGTCTCTCAGACTTAATTCTTTAATTAGTAAACTTGTTCATCCTGATCAGACAGGTTTTATACCAAAAAGACACTCCTTTTTTAATCTCAGACGCCTCTTTAACATAATTTACTCCCAGAAAAAGAATTCTCCTGACTTAGTTATTCTGTCATTAGATGCACAGAAAGCATTTGATCAATTATTGTGGCCTTATCTATTTTCTGTGCTAGAAAGATACAACATTGGCAATGGTTTTAAAAAGTGGTTGATGGTTTTGTATGACAGACCTAGTGCCAGAATTTTAACTAATGGCATTCTTTCTCCACCTTTTCTATTACACAGAGGTACTAGACAAGGTTGTGCTTTATCACCTTTACTCTTTGCCCTGGCCATTGAACCTTTGGCACAAAGAATCAGGTCTGAGGCCCGCATACACGGATACAACGTCAATAACACATTAAATAAGATTTCCCTTTATGCAGATGATATATTATTGTATGTGACTAAACCTTTGTCTTCAATACCAATTATACTAGATCTGATATCTCATTTTGGAAGTTTCTCTAGTTACAGGATCAATTGGTCGAAGAGTGAATTAATGCCGGTAAAAATACATGATCTTTCAGTCTTACAGGGGTTCCCTTTTAAAATATCACTGCAAGAATTCACATATTTGGGTATCAGAATCACCAAGGACTTTCAGTCACTGTACAAGTGCAATTTCCCTCCATTAATATCTAAGCTGCAGAATAACACTGAATTTTGGAAATCACTTCCTCTTTCACTAGCAGGAAGAATTAATGCGATAAAAATGGTCTTTCTCCCTCAAATTTTATATCTCTTTCAAAATATCCCAATTTTCCTCCCTAAGAAAGTCTTTAAACAGCTCGATGCACTTATAACTCCATTTTTGTGGGATTACAAGACACCTAGAATAAAAAGAACACATCTTTGCAGATCTAAGACAGATGGTGGGATGGGCCTCCCTGATTTCTTTACATATTACCAGGCCTGTGCTTTCCGCATTATGATAATGTGGTTGGATCACTCTTTTACAGATCCAACCTGGATTGTAATGGAAAGAGCAGACTGTGCTCCTTATGATATTGGCACATTGGTATTAGCGCCAACAAAAATTCAGAAGTCTTGCTATAATCATAACTGTATAATCTACAATGGCATTCGCATATGGCAGCAGATTAAGTCAAGGTTCAACGCTAAATCTCTGTCCTTCTCTTTACCTATAGCTAAAAACCCATCTTTTCCCCCATCCTGTATGGACTCTGCCTTCTCACAATGGAGAGAGCTGGGTATTCTGAATATTGGAAACCTTTTCATAGATAAAAATTTTGCCTCTTTCAGTCAACTTCAAAATCATTATGGTCTACATAAGAATAATTTTTTTAGGTACCTACAAGTAAGAGACTATGTGAAGAAACATGTACCTAAATTAGATGGTGTAGAACCCACAACTTTGGATGTGTTGTTTATATTTCGAGGCGGAGCTGGACATCTCATTTCTACACTTTATTCTGCATTACTAAGCAGGTCTGTACCATCTACCCAGGGGATTAAAACTCTCTGGGAACAAGAATTTGGGGAGGGAATAAGTGAGGAACTCTGGGATGATGCTTTGGAAAACATACATAAATGCTCAGCTAACTCAAGACACTGTTTGATTCAGTTCAAGATAATCCATAGACTGCACCTCTCAAAAACAAAACTACACAGGATATTCTCAGAAATCTCCCCACTGTGTGATAGATGTATGGCGGATGAAGCCTCTTTGCTTCACAGTTACTTTCTTTGCCCTAAGCTGTTACCATTCTGGGTCCAGATATTTAAATCAATATCAGATATGCTAGATATCTCACTAGAGCCAGATCCAATTTTGGTGGTGCTAGGAGTATCAGATAAGTTTAATTCACTCCCAGAATTCCAGCAAAAATTGTTATCATACATGTTAATTATAGCTAAGAAACTAATTTTACAATTCTGGAAGAAAAGTGAGACTCCTTCTGCTAAAATGTGGCTAGACGAAATGATCCGACTGTTGCATCTAGAAAGGATACGGTATGTGTTATCAAACAGACTGGAGAAATTCGAGAAGATTTGGTATCCCCTTCTCCAGCACATTCATTGATTCTGTCAAGATTTTGTTTTGTTAATTCATATTGATATCTGATTGCCTCAACAGTGTAATAGATCAGGAAGTCCCGGGGTGGGTTGGGTGTTTGTGTGAGGGTGGGGAGGGGTGGGGGTGTGTGAGGGTGGGGTGGTGGGGGGTGGGAAGGGTGGGTTGTGTTATTTGTTATCTGTTGTTATATGTGGGGTAGTCTGTTTGTTGTCTCTTACTAAAAACAAAACTTTGAATGTGTATAAATGTGTAATATATTTTTGAAATACTATTCACAATAAAAAAAGATTTGAAAGAACCAGACAGTCATAACACCAAGGATGTCCTGGTCATTACAGACCATTTCACTAAATATGCCATCACTATACCTACCAAAGACCAGAAGGCCATCACAGTCGCTCGATGTCTGTGGGAGCAGTTTCTTATCCATTATGGATTCCCAGAGTGTCTCCATAGTGACCAAGGCCATGACTTTGAGTCTCTGATCATCAAGGAGCTTTGTGCCTTAGTAGGTATAAAGAAAACCAGGACGAGTCCTTACCATCCCAGAGGGAACCCAGTGGAGCGGTTTAACCGCACGCTGCTGAGCATGCTGGGTACTCTAAAGGAAAAGGAGAAGACAAAGTGGTGTAAGTATGTGAAGCCATTTGCTTATGCATATAACTGTATGAGGAACGAAGTAACTGGGTTCTCACTCTATGAGCTTATGTTTGGGCGACAGCCTAGACTGCCCATTGACATTGCTTTCAGGCTACCAGTCAGAGACAGCTCAGTCATTTCGCACTCACAATATGTAAAAAACTTGAAGTCTTACTTGACACCTAGCTACCAACTAGCTATGACAAATGCAAAGAAACTAGCTGACAAGAACAAACAAAGGTTTGACATGAGGGTGAGAGAATCAAGTCTGGAGATAGGAGATAGAGTTCTGGTGCGTAATCTCTGTTTCCACAGTAAGCACAAACTCGCTGACCGGTGGGAGCCCACTGTTTATGTGGTGCAGCAGAGATCAGGAGACTTACCTGTTTATACGGTATGTCCTGAAGGTCAGGATGGCCCAACACACATGCTGCACCGGGATCTATTACCCCCATGTGGATTCCTCTCTGAAGTAGAGGAAGAGCCTGGAAAAACCAGACCCACTACTAGGCCTAGAATGAGATGAACTCCCATCCAATCTGAGGAGAGACCTCAGGACTCAGAAGAGGAAGATAACAGTCTGTTATTTTATCCAGTTGAAATGATTGAGACAGAGGCAAGGGTCCTTGAGCCTGTCCATATGGTTTTGCCTGGGAAGGAGATAGAAACTGGAAGCACAATAGGTCCTCAAGCAAAACCCTCACCTGATTTGGAAAGTATACCTGAAATGGAATCAGGAAACCTACCTGTGAACTTACCTGAACCTTCAACCATAGATGTGTCAACCTCTGAACCTGTGGAAAAAGAAAATACAAACCTGACAGGAAACTTACCTGATTTGACTCGAACCAACTCTGAACCTGTGGAAAATAACCCAATGGAGCAGGAACCTAAAAACAGCCTCTGTGCTGAGACAGAAAAACACATTGATCAGATGGAGATACAAAATGATATGACTGAACTTCAAAGCTCACCTCATACATCCGTATCAGAAATGGAAAGGGATGGACAACTAATTGAGAGAGAGCAGAAACAGTTAACCACTTCAAGCAGTTCTCAAGAGCAGACTATTGCAGGGGCAGAAGATACCCCTTTGCCAAGGTCATGTGACTTAGCCGACACTCTTCAGACAGATCATAACCAGTCAGTTGCCACTAATGGCCATGTTCCTATAGAAAAAACAGATGGTGCTATTAGTGAACAAATTATGGACACTGTACATAGATCAGAACGCTCAAAGAGACCACCTGGGAAGTTCACTTACCCACAACTTGGAAATCCCTTAATTTCCTTTGCCCAAAGTTTAGTGAAAGGATTTAATAGGGTTTTAGTTGAGATATTTGAAAGTAACAATCCTTCTGAAAAGAAGAACATGAAGGGACTCATGTCAATTTAGAAGGGGAGGGTGTAACCCAGTGAAGAGAAAATGGGTTGGAGGTGGTGTTATGCAGATCTAGGTGTGCTATTTCTATGCTCCGCCTCCGTCTGAGCATGATAGACAGGTCACGACATGATCCAATGTGTGTGTGTGAAAGAAATGAGGAGAAGAGAAGAAAATTGTTATGTTTATGGTTGCTAAAACTCATAGTTACCAGTGAATCTGTATGGAAAATTAGCGAATTACCTGAAGAGGGTCCAGAGGGGGAAAGTCTTGTTTTTTTTCCTCAGTCGATCTCGGTCAGGTCTTATGGATGGAGTGAGAGTTCTGCAGGAGATCCATTCAAATTGATGGCGAGCCTCCCAGCATCAGGCTTTCGTCTAAACGGGGGAACAGGGGCGCTGCGCCCTCTTACTCTCGGCATGCGCCCCCTTACCGACTCCATGAAAACATCCCAGCAACACTATGTGACAATGTGTCTGATCATCAAATACGTTATAATTGCTCCAAAAATATTCCAATCATAGTAGATACACTGCCAGATGGTGCAAAAACAATCCGAATTGGCGTTTTCCAGACTGAGGCGCCATGTTGTTTAGTTGTTTACTTGTCGCGGCTGCTCTCGCGAGATTTGACATGGGTTACATACAAGGTCAGCTGACTTGTAGAGCGAGATTTCTCGAGACTGAATGACCTTTCACCCACCGGCGCGGGAGCTTTTGACAGAAGTAGCTCGCGAGTTGTTTTTGTTGACACTTGGGCATTTAAAGATGTCATCCCGCGGCACGAAGCGGAAGAAAGCCAAAGACTGTCCGGGGCAGAAGAAGATTACTTCTTTCTTTTTCAATGTTGACAGACAATTTGTTACAATTTCCCTCTCAGATAGCCTCAGAATGTCCCATTGGAGCATTTTTCAAAGGCTTTGCATGGCGGGGGGGGGGGGGGGGGGGGGACAACAACCGGCACCATCTGTCCCCCCCCCCACTTCGCTCCCTCACCATGGTGAGCGCCCTCATACTAAATTTTTCTAGAAAAAACCCTGCCAGCGTGATCCTGATTGGAGCTCAGAACTGATTCTCTT
Source organism: Neoarius graeffei (assembly GCF_027579695.1). NCBI lineage: Eukaryota > Metazoa > Chordata > Actinopteri > Siluriformes > Ariidae > Neoarius > Neoarius graeffei. Next base: position 91,274,511 of record NC_083573.1, read on the forward strand.
GAATATTCCACCTGGTGGTAGGGTGGTGCCAGTTGCCAGGACTGTCATACATTTATATACATTCACTCATATCCCAGGAACATTCATGAGAACACTGGACACTTGAATAATAAATCTTCAGAGGATGGATTTGAAAGACACTTTACTGTGACAGTGACCACAGTACACACAGACTTTATTGACTTTTTTTTTGACAGACCAGACTAATTACTTTGAAGGGCCCATTTTATTTTATTGTCATTCATCTGTATCCTGTATCTTAGTTCACTATACTAAAACATACCAGTTGCAACTTACCTTGTCATCCGTGTGCTTTCCTGTGTGGTTATTACAGTCCTTTCCCTTAACTCCTTATGAACCTAGATTATTAGTGTATAAACCAGGAGTGGGTTACACACGCTACAATAATATGACACTATGTAAGGGGGTTTCATTCATAAAGTTACTGTGGTGACGTCGACATTAGTCACTTAGTGTGCATCTTCAGTTATGAAAAACACCATTAACCATAGCAGTAATGAAAAGAAAAAGTTTTTGATGAATTTGATGGAAAACATGACTCAGATGATATTTCAGGTTTATCACAGCTGCGTAATGCATGTGCAATTTTGTTTAACTGCACTTATAATTCCACAATTATTGATGTAGTCATCATAATGCTATCTTAAAGCATTTTTTCCATTATATCCGTGAACTTGAGTCACCTATTAAATCATCAGCAACATCCATCTTTATGATGTGCAAGTTTTCACAACTATGAGATGCTTTTAGTGCTAAAATGGTTTTTGACATTTTATGAGACAAAAATAGGAGTCTCAACATCAGCATTAACATGACCCTTTTTTTAAAGAGTTACTCTCATTCAGAGTTACCTTTGGCCTTCAGAGTTTTGTGAATATAGTACTGACATACATTTTAAGCCCAATTTTAAGAAGAAGAACTGGCAATAAGATATCAGATGAGTTCAGCATCGTTTTCAGAGTGTGCGTTTCTCCAGTCGCTGAAGCATTTCCTTTACTGTCACATTTACTATCTCCCACACACAACTCTCATGAGACTGTGAACAAAGAGAAAGATCAAGAGAGATTAAGCTCTCTGCAATTTCACATATTCAATTATTTAACATGATCAACTTTCTTGCTGTTTAATCATGTGTCTTTCTAAATCATTAATCATTTCTAATATACAAACATGGAAAGCTAAAGAACATTTTAGTAAAAGTGGTCATTTAAAACTCTTCAGAAACAGTTAGTTTCACAAAATCAAAATCAGCTGGATGACAAACTGGACTAGTCAGTTTATCTATGCACTAAGCCCCTTATTCTACAAGTTAGTGCCTTGCACTTTGAGACAATCTTGTTCCTGATGACCAAAACCAAGAACCAGCCCATCATTTTGGGGTTCCCATGGTTACAGCAACATGCTACACAGATCACCTGGCAGGACTGAAAAATTTTACAGTGGTCCAGATCTTGTGTACAACATTGTCTCTGTCTCCCCAAGCTCACAGTTGCTTCCACCACAGTGGAGAACACTGAAGTCACCGCCACTGCCCACATTCATGAATGTTACTGGGCACACATGGTTTTCAGTAAGGGTAAAGCCAGTGGGCACCCTCCTCACTGACCCTTCCTGGCACCATGCCACCCTGCTTCCAAATCTACCATCTCTGAGCAGAAGGCTATGGAGGATTATGTACAGGAAGCTCTACAAAAGGAGTACATATGTCCCTCCACATTGCCTGCATCTGCTGCTTTCTTTTTTGTGGAGAAGAAAGGAGAGGGCCTTAGGCCATGCACTGACTACAGAGGGCTTAACCAAATCTCTGTGAAATATCCCAACCCTTTGTCTTTAGTTCCCTCAGCCCTAGAGCAACTCAGATCAGCCAAGGTGTTCACCAAACTAGACCTTTGTAGTGCATACAATTTAGTGTGCATCCGAGAGGGCGATGAATGGAAGATAGCATTTAGCATCACTTCTGGCCACTACAAATATTGTGTCATGCCATATTGTCTATCTTGCATGCGAAGTGTCTTCCAGTGCCTGATAAACGACATACATGTCATATGACATATGGACATTGTTGGCAAGTTTGTGATCACATACTATATTGATGATATTCCCATCTATTCTCTTGACCAAGAAAGCCATGAAACCCATGTCAAGGAAGTCCTAGCATGACTACAACCAACTGTTTGTGAAAGCAGAGAAATGCAAAATTCATGTCACCCAAATCTCCTTCCTGGGCTATATTATAAGTGCTGAGAGAGGAACTATGGATCAGGAGAAAATTGATGCAGTTACCATGAGGTCTACTCCCACCACTCTCAAAGAGCTCCAGTGTTTCCTGGGATTTGCCAATTTCTACTGCCAATTCATCAGGAGATTCTGTTCAGTCGCTGCCCTGCTCACCACCCTGCTTAAGAAGGGTCCCAAATGCCTCCATAAGGAACCTTAAGGCTGAAAAAGCCTTCACATAATTCAAGACAACCTGCACGTCTGCTCCCATCCTCAAACACCCTGATGTCAGGCCAGGGATTAAACCCAGGCTGCTGGATTACAAATTCAGTGAGTAACCACTGAGCTATGGAAATGCACCCAAATGCAGAGGTAAAGTTCCAAAGTTAGGTTTATTAACACACCAAAAGGTTTAGAAGCTCCCAACACAAAATCCCAAAAGTCCACACACATACAAACTCCCTTGAACAGGGCAGACAAATCCAGGGTAAAATCAAAAAGAGCAATGGAAAACAGTCCAAAGTCAATAACAAATGTCAGACAAAGAGAACAACAATCCAAAGGGACAAATCTAAAAAGCATAATCCATAAAAAACAGGCAGAAAATCAGAGAGACATAAGTTCTTTACCAAGAGTTAAAGAATTTGAGATTCTCACTTGTAAACACAAAGACTCAGTGAAGACAGCTACAGAGGACGAGGTATAAATACAAATGGTAATTACTGATATTATACACTGATGTCACGGAACAGACAGGAGAGGAGGTCAAATGCGCTCAAACCACAGTTTATTAATAATAGGGAGTTGGGAGAATGCATGAAGTCCAGAGGCAGGAGAACTGAGAGGCAGGGATGGCTGGTGGTGATGTCTGAGGTCTCCCATCCGAGTACTGACCAGGCCCGACCCTGCTAGCTTCTGAGATCTGACGGGATCTGGGGTAGTCAGAGAGCTGTGGCTGTAGGCTGACAGAACTTGGGTTTCAGGCAGTCTCCAAGCATGCAGTCCCTCAGCAGGCAGGAGTTAGGGAGCAAACCAGAACACAGAGTCACAAATCAGGTAGCAAGATAGGGAACAGAAGGCAGATCAGGTTACTGGAGCTGGAGAGCAGACAGAGTCAAATGGAACAGAAGGCAGGTCAGGGTACCGGGGCTGGAGAGCAGACAGAGTCAAACGGAACAGAACAATTTCAGGAGTCAGAGTAGTAGGAACACAGAGCAGGTTATCAGGCTGAGAGTTGCAAACGATCTGACACTGAGGCTAGGGAGAACTGCAACTTAAATACACCCAGGGGGAAGCAGGTGATCGGCAACAGCCAATGACAGTCACTGAAAGTTAATAAGAGGAAGTGAGTGCGGGCGTGGCCGGTAATGCTGAGTGGAGATGTTACCTGAAGAGAGAAGCCCACAGGTAGGACCATGACACACTGATAATGAGTTACAGGTGTGTGTAGAAAAGTGGAAGGAAAGCAGGCAGAATGGGAGGCAGGGTTAGGAGCACATGGATAACAAAATAAATACAAGATGCATCATAAAGCAAACTAAAAGACAGAAGAGTCCCTTGAACCCTCTAGAGACCAAAAAAGTCCCAATTCAGAAGACCTGATCTCACAAAACTATTCATTGTTGAGGTGGGTGCCTCTGAATCTGGGGTTGGAGCAGCACTACAGTGCCTTGAAAAAGTATTCCTACCCCTTGAACTTTTTCACATTTTCCACCTTACAACCACGAACTTGAAAGTTTTTTATTGAGATTTTATGTGATAGACCAACACAGAGTAGCACATAATTGTGAAATGAAACAAAAATGATAAATGATCTTCAAAATTTTAAACAAATAAAAATCTGAAAAATGTGGTGTGCATTAGTATTCAGCCCCCTGTACTCTGATACCTCTAAATACAATCCAGTGCAATCAATTGCCTTCGGAAATCATCTAATTAGTTAATAGAGTCCTACTATGTGTAATTTACTCTCAGCATAAATACACTTGTTCTGTGAAGGCCTCAGTGGTTTGTTAGAGAACACTGAAGAACAAACAGCATCATGAAGACCAAAGAACTCACCAGACAGGTCAGGGATAAAGTTCTGGAGAAGTTTAAAGCAGGGTTAGGTTATAAAAAAATATCCCAAGCTCTGAACATCTCAAGAAGCACTGTTCAATCCATCATTCAAAAATGGAAAAAGTATGGCACAACTGCAAACCTACCAAGACATGGCCGTCCACCTAAACTGACAGAGTGAGCAAGGAGAGCACTGGTCAGAGAAGCAGCCAAGAGGCCCATGATCAGTCTGGAGGAGCTGCAAAAATCCACAGCTCAGGTGGGAGAATCTGTGCACAGGACAACTATAAGTTGTACACTCCACAAATCTGGCCTTTTTGGAAGAGTGGCAAGAAGAAAACCATTGTTAAAAGACAGGCATAAGAAGTCCCGTTTGCAGTTTGCCAGAAGCCATGTAGGGGACACAGCAAACATGTGGAAGAAGGTGCTTTGGTCAGATGAGACCAAAGTTGAACTTTTTGGCCTAAATGCAAAGCGCTATGTGTGGCGGAAAACTAACACTGCTCATCACCCTGCACACACCATCCCCACTGTGAAACATGGTGGTGGCAGCATCATGCTATGGGGATGCTTTTCTTCTGCAGGGACAGGGAAGCTGGTCAGAGTTGATGGAAAGATGGATGGAGCTAAATACAGGGCAATCCTGGAAGAAAACCTGTTGGAGGCTGCAAAAGACTTGAGACTGGGAAGGAGATTCACCTTCCAGCAAGACAATGACCCTAAACATACAGCCAGAGCTACAATGGAATGGTTTAGATCAAAGAATATTCATGTGTTAGAATGGCCCAGTCAAAGTCCAGACCTAAATCCCATTGAGCATCTGTGGCAATACTTGAAAATTGCTGTTCACAGACGCTTTCCATCCAATCTGGCTAAGCTTGAGCTATTTTGCAAAGAAGAATGGGCAAAAATTTCAGTGTCTAGATGTGCAAAGCTGGTAGAGACATACCACAAAAGACTTGCAGCTGTAATTGCAGCAAAAGGTGGCTCTACAAAGTATTCAGGGGGGCTGAATACTAATGCACATCACATTTTTCAGATTTTTATTTGTTTAAAATTTTGAAGACCATTTATCATTTTTGTTTCACTTCACAGTTATGTGCTACTCTGTGTTGGTCTATCACATAAAATCTCAATAAAAAAAACTTTTAAGTTTGTGGCTGTAAGGTGGAAAAATGTGAAAAAGTTCAAGGGGTATGAATACTTTTTCAAGGCACTGTATATCTATGTTTCAGTGAGAAGCCCAAGTTACCCTGTGGCATGGTTCTCCAAAAAACTCACCCCCACTGAACAAAATTATGACATTGGTAAATAGGAGCTATTGGCCATAAAATTGGCACTGGAGGACTAGTGACACTGGCTGGAAGGAGCAACCTACCCTTTTACCATCTACACTGATTCCAAGAATCTGGAGTATCTCAAGTCTGCCAAAAGACTGAATCCCCGCCAAGCCCATTAGGCCCTCTTTTTCACACAGTTCCAGTTGACCATAGGCTACAGATCCAGCTCAAAAAAACACCAATGCTGATTCTCTGTCCTGTATCTACCCAGCCACAGTCCCAACTCAAGATCACGAACCCATCATTCCTCCAGCCTGCTTCGTCAATGCCCTAACTTGGGAGATAGACAGAGAACTTGCTCAGACTCTACCATATCATGTTCCTGACAACTACCTCATCAATCTAATCTACGGTATGTCCTTCCACACTTCCAAGGCCGGCTGATCACTTGGGTACACACTACTCCGGCAACTGAGCACCCAGGCAACCAATGTATGTATCAACTACTGAAGCCCAAGTACTGGTGGCCAAACATGCTAACAGACATTATCCAGTACATTTCTTCCTGTTCAGCATTTGCACATACTAAAGTACCCTGGGAACTTCCAGTACACAAGCTCAAGCCATTATCCACACCACAACATCCCTGGTCCCACATTGCCATTGATTTCATCACTGATCTTTCCAAGTCCCAGGGCAACACAGACTGTTTCTCCAAATCACTGAGGTTCATCCTTCTACCTGGCCTCCATACAGCACTGGAAACAGCAGAGTTGATTTTCTCCCATGTCTTCTGTTACTTTGGCATCCACAGAAACATAGTTAGTGATTGGAGCCCCCAGTTCACACCATGAGTCTGGGCCAAGTTTATGGACAAATTGGGGGTTTCAACGAGCCTAACTTCTGGCTACCATTCTCAATCCAATGACTAAGTGGAACGGGCTAATCAAGAGATTGGGTGCTTCCTTCAGGTGTTTTGCACCAAGAATCAGAGAGACTGGGTGCAGTTCTTGCCATAGGCCGAGTATGCCCAAAACTCCTTGTGACACTGTGACACTTAACTTACACCCTTCCAGTATGTACTCAGCTACCAACCTCCCCTCTTCCCATGGGATTACTCTCCCACCAACATGCCTGCAGTGGACAACTGGTTCAAATGCAGTGAACAGGTGCACTGCAAAAAAAAAAAAGTTGGGTGGACTCGAAATTTCAAGGCAACAAACTTCGATAAAATTTTAAGTTGGGCAATTACACTAAATATTTTGAGTTTTGCTTTTGAGTTTGCTCAACTCTGAATTCTTATTTTTGTCAACTCAACCATAAGTTGTACTAACTTATAATTTTATATTGTAATTACTGAATTTTTACACAGAGAATCCACTTTAATTTGGTTAAGTTAGCATAGCAGAATAATTTAAAATGAATTAAAAATTGCACACTGCAATAGTTAATAATGTAACTTACCTTTATCATTTAGAACCAACAACTTCTAATCAAATGTATAAATAATTACAGATGAAACATATACATTCAAAACATTTGTTTTATTTAAACTGTACCAGCATCAAATCCCTTCCAACAGGGCCAAGTAAATGCAAATTAATGAGACCCAATTGTCCCAGTCCGAGCACTCAACTTGTGCTACATTGTATACTTGTAAACTTTGACATTGAGTATAAATCTACCCCAAGATAAAAGAACATGTCTCATCAAACATGAGTCATGTATACAAGACCATACAGAACAAGTATGATACACAATTATTAATCTGATAAATCTGTTAACAAGGTTACTGAGCACCATAACTTCTGGTCTCAAAATAATCAGCAAATGCTTTTGTAACACTGCTCAATACTATGTGACAGTTTACAAATACTGAATCTTAACATGTAACATGTTTAAGAAAAAACCCAATAAAGTGCAAAGTTCAAGGTACATAAGAGTTGAGAATGAGTAACAGGGAGAGCAAATTAGCATGGTGTTGGCTGGACAGAAGGGAACTTTTAGAGATCAACAATTCCAGATCCAACATTATCATTTAACTTGTGGATTCACTGAAGGAGTTTGTTTTTGAGGGATCTGACCCTTGCAGAGAGGTCTGTACCAAGTTCCATGAAAACCTTCTGAACAGTTTCAAATGTGTATCTGAAATCTTTTTGGTACTTAAGGCTTAAAGCACAGATCAGTCCAAAGAGGTATGCAAAAGCAGTTGGCAGGTCAGGGAGATCCATCCATCCATCATCTACAGCCGCTTATCCTGTCCTACAGGGTCACAGGCAAGCTGGAGCCTATCTCAGCTGACTATGGGCGAGAGGCAGGGTACACTCTGGACAAGTTGCCAGGTCATCACAGGGCTGACACATAGACACAGACAACCATTCACACTCATGGTCAATTTAGAGCCACCAATTAGCCTAACCTGCATGCCTTTGGAGGAAACCCATGCAGACACGGGGAGAGCATGCAAACTCCACGCAGAAAGGCCCTCGTTGGCCACTGGGCTTGAACCCAGGACCTTCTTGCTGTGAAGCAACAGTGCTAACCACTACACCACTGTGCCACCCTCAGGTCAGGGGGATCTTGAAGGACAATCTCTTCATCCACAACAACAGCAACACTCACGACACTTTGAGGAGCTGCGGTGCTGTCATCATCCTCCAACACAGTGAGGATACCCACAGTGAGGCCCTTCATCTGCTCTTCTTCTGGATCAGTGTCCTTGGGTTGACAGACAGGAAAACATATGAATTGCAAATCAAACTGCAAGACACTAAAATACTGTGAATCAGAATAAGCTATTACAGGTAGTCGTCGACTTACAACCTATGCAACTTACGACCAATCAACTTTACGACCATCTGGTTATGACTGGCAAGTGTTTCCCAGCTGAACTAGCTGAGCGTATGACAGTTTCCGCCCCAGCTCCTGGCAGCGCCCAGCACCCAGCCTCTCGCCGCGTACAACAGTTTCCGCCCCAGCTCCTGGCCCCGCCCAGCATCCAGCCTCTCGCTGCGTACAACAGTTTCTGCCCCAGCTCCAGGCCTCGCCCAGCATCCAGCCTCTCGCCGCATACAACAGTTTCCGCCCCAGCTCCTGGCCCCGCCCAGCATCCAGCCTCTCGCCACATACAACAGTTTCTGCCCCAGCTCCTGGCCCCACCCAGCATCCAGCCTCTCACCGCGTACAACAGTTTCTGCCCCAGCTCCTGGCCCCACCCAGCATCCAGCCTCTCACCACGTACAACAGTTTCCAGCCCAGCTCCTGGTTTATGAAACGAGCAAATGCTCCCACCAGCCCGAGTGCTGCAACAGCTGATGATGACGTAGACAACCCACAGCCAAGCACCAGTGATGCCAGCGGTCACTAAGTTTTGTATTTTGCTATGTTTTACATTTGTATTATGGTATGTTTCAAACTAAAATGTTTTCTATTTTTCACACCTGTATTTCGTATTTTTTTTTTTGCACATATTAAACTAATTGTACTGTACGCAGTGTAGTATGCAGTGTTTGACTTAAACCAAATAATGAACCAAGGTAAGGAAATAAGAAAATGTTGATAAAATAAGACTTTAAGATGATTACAATATCATTACACATCACAATATACTTACGTTCATTTAATATAGGCCGACTTACGACCAGATTGGTTTACGACCAGTCAGTCATAATCAAATGCAGTCGTAACTCGACAACTACCTATACTCTAAAATAATTCCAAATTATTGGATAAACATTTTTTCCAAATAGAATTAATTATGAGTTTGACATATTAACCATTTCCATCCTATACTCCACAACCAAAAATTGAACACCATATACACATTAACTGACATCATTTAGGCTAAATCAAGTCATAGCCAGGACAGTAAAACTATTGAAGACACTCTGGACATTGGGAAAGGTGAAGGGAACAAGGAGGACAGAGAGGTAATGGTTGAAGTCACTCACAAGACAGTTCCTGAAGAGCTTCTCCTGACTGTCACGGACATACAAGGGAAGGCCCTTCAATGCTGCAGTTTGTCGATGTGCAGTGATGTCAGACATCTGAAACAAAGAGTTGCAAAAAAGAACGAAGATATAACTGACATAGAAAGTAGAGTAAACATGCAAGCAGCTATCCTCTTCCATATGCAGAAAATTCCTGTTGATTGCACGTCAAAGGTTTACTCCTTTTAAAGGGTAATTTGGCATTTTTCAACCTGGGCCCTACGATTGCTCACTGTCAAGGTATGCCCACTGAAAGTGCTTGTTTGTGTCATTGACAGGCTAAGATTATTATCAGTGTCTGACAACGTTATGAAAAGGATCCCTACAGAGCAAGATCTTTTTTTAAAAGATTAAGATGCCTTTTGTTTAACAAGAAAGAGCCACTATGTCTCAATAATTTTATGTCTTTGGTCAACCACTACCTGAATTGGTTCGCTTGTTTGTGCTATTCTGTCAGTCCCTTAGATACCCATGCATTTATTCTGAGGGTTTATCACTACAAGGATCACTTAACATTGTAACAATTGCTACCAAAATTACCACCGCTTCATAAAAAAGCCAAAATTCAATTTTATATCCATAATGTTCAGAGTTATAAATTACAACATCTAAAATTCACCTCTTGATCCAGGCTGTTAAGGAGCCGATCCATCTCAGATGAAAAAGCTGTCATCCTTGTCCGATAGAGTCTCAGGAGCCTCAAAGTGTGCTGATTAAGGGCTGCTCTAAAGTTATCTATTAGGTTATTGTTTGTGATGCGATAAAATTCTTCCCTTATCTGTTGAAAAATTTGAACAGGAAATTTAAATCCTCAATACAAGGTCAATACAATTTCAACACCATCTTCATGTTAAAATATGCATTGTAATCAACACACATATCTCTTCTACTCTCATTTTAAAAAGACTATATCATAAATACAACATAATATATTCTTGGTTCACCTGCTTACCTCTGCCTTGCAAAACAGAGCAGTCCACCATTCCAGAACCTCTGACACCATAGGCTGCAGCTCCACAATCTCCTTGCGCCTCAAGGAGAAAGTCAGCTCCATCTTTTGTCTGATGAGTGCAACATTCTTCTTCTTAAACTCCTCAACCAGAGCCAGTCTTTCATCATCCAGTGAGTCATCATTATGGTCTTCTGGATGGTCAGGGACATGGTTAACCTCACCTTGCTTTGCTCTCTTCAGAGAAGGACCTGCACCATCATCTTCACAGCTCCTCTTTTTCTGATTAATGCTAACCTTGATACAGCCCACCTGACGCAGCTTGGACCTGAAATTGCTCATTTTCCATCCAGCACACCCTGTTTCACTGCCTGGTTCTCAAAGGCAGGGGTGTCTACAGATGAGAGCAGAAGCAACTGACTCAATCTGGTCTTGATCAGGATAGGCTTTCACTTCAAAAACTGCCTGAGCAATCTTGTCCAAAATTTCTATCTTCATGTCTCTTGTTAAGCTGATACCTTTCTTGGTCTCTTCATGTTCCTCATTGCCTTTGCACAACTTCAACTCCACATCATATGAGAAGGATGGAATGGGAAAAGGTGAAGGCCACTCTGAGACACTTCACAGAGAGTTCTTGATAAAAGCTGAGAGACTCTGGAGTGACTCTCTGCTGGATAAACTGGCTGTGTCCAGGGAAGACCCTGAATCAACAAGGTCTGACTCTTGCCCAACAAGTGGAGGTGTCTCATCCCAAAGAATGTACAAGATAGCACGCTCAGGTGGCAACTCATGGATGTCAATCAAAATACAGAGAGCATTATTAAACTCTGGGCCCTCATATTGTAGTGTGAATCTGCCTTGAAGTTGAAGATTTTCCTGAAGAATGTTTTGCAACTGTTCAACTGATCCAGGTACTTCAGGAAGTGCCACTTTATGGGACATTCTTAGGGGAGATTTTCACCAGCAGCAATAATCCAGCCTGTATCACAAGAAACAAGGACAAAACACAGAAGGATTAGGTTACAGAAGGTAAAAAAAAAACAAGACAATTTCTTATTATCTAACTTATATCAAAATAAAATGACAGACAGGATCTGACAGCATCTTGTTTGAAAGGGAGAAAGGGTTAAAATGAGAGTGAGAGCAACAGAGTTTTGTCTTTAACGTGTAATCAGAGTTCACATACCATTCTGTGTCACTTCAATGGAGCAGGCACACTTTTGGAGTCACCAGCACCTTCCCTCCCACTGTGTATGCAGCCAATTAATGATGGTCATTGAGAGCCTCAGGATCAAAAATGTCAATGTCTGTGTAGATGCTCTCCACAAGTTCAAAAGACCTAAAATGTTCAAGGTACCAAGATGTGAGCTTTTTGCCAACAAAGGCTACTTTTTCAGGGTTAACCACTATGGTCACTATTTTATAGAATTCTGGCAGTCCACTGCAGTGTCCAGATGAAAGAATCATACCCTCAACATATCGGGTCCCATGAAAATAAATGTCTTTAGAAAGGGACACAGTTTCAAGATGTGGATACTTTCTCTTAATCACTGTGAGCAGGGCAGCATCCAAAGACGATGTTTTGATGTCAATTACTTTCTCCACATGTAACATTGGCTTGAAAAGACTCTGGCTATCAAACTGGCATGCCATCATCTGCTGGTGTTTTAAGGACAGCATGAGAAGTACATTTTTAAAGTTTTGAACATCATGCATAGTCTTCTTGAAAAAGCTATGTTTTGACTCAAACCTCATTGTCCATAATTCCACCAATGGACCAAAGCAGCATAGAAGATAATGTTCAGCAAAGTGGTGCTTTGGGCACAAGCTAAAATCAGGGAAAGTGTCTGTGAGCAGCGTTCTGTGATCAGACAACTTGATCTCCAAGTAGTGCAATATTTCCTCTGAAAAAACTGGTGAGACAACAATTTCAACAATTTCTTTGAGGTCCATCAGTATTTCCCATGCAGGTTCTTGTTCTGGTACACTCTTTCCAATGAGAAGAGGGAGAAATCGTAACAGAGTCCAATTTTCATGGCCGTTGCCACCTATGCTGCCCTTTTGAACATTTGCTTGAGAAATTGTCTTTGGTTTATTCACCCTATCTGAATATTTGTAAGGAAATAAAGTGATTAGGCTATTCAGTCTGTCCAAAGTAATGTAGCCTTTTGAAATCAACTTCTTCAGACATAAAGACAGTTCAACAGGAATAACACCTTCAAAAAAGTCATGCAATATGTCTGGAGGAAAACCAGTGACAGGATGAAAACATGACAGATGCTTACTTAGTATACATTCACTTTTAACACCATTTACATGTGGAACATTTTCATGATTAAGTTGTAGCAGAAATGTATTGTGCTGTTCTCTGGACCACAGCTGAAAATCAGAAATTGCAGTAGTTACTATTTCACCTCGATTTGTCAAACAAAATCTACAGAAATTGTTTACATTGAAGCTCTCCTGATAGCCGGCAAGTACATGAGCTCCTAAATTCTGTCCTGTGTAATCTTGAAAGATTTGACTTCAAAGCATTAATGGTTCTAAAAGTGCAACAGCAGTCCCTGTGGATGCAAGGCCAGGTTGAACCTCTGTGATGCAGTCGATAGTGTTTCAGCAGAACAGCTTCAATGGCGTGGGTGAACTTGCAGAATTTGCACTGCATTAATTTCAATCTGAAAAAGAAAGATGACAATTTGCTAGGGATTAGTAAAGCAGTCAGTAGAAATTTTAAACATTTTATCAGTTTAATGACAATGTAAACAGTAGACTGGACACTAGAGTTGACAAGACTGACACTATAATATTCTGTCCCCTTTTTAACTTTTAAAACACTTTGCTGCAGTAAAAATGAATTACAATTAACGTATATTAATTAAGGACAGTACTCAACAAACCAACACCTACAACAGTCTAGGTTAAAAAAGTCAGCAGTCAATACAGTAGTATTGCACAGCAGTCAGCACATTTACATGACACTTGAAAAAAACGAATTATGGCCTTAATCCATCTATAACCGATTCAGTTATGGTGACGCCGATTCAGTGCATTTCACACAGTGCAACCAGCGAGAAGATGTGTTTTATAAAAAAAAAAAAAGGAAGCCTGAGGTCAGACCCAACCCGAGTCATATATTTTCAACCTGAACCTGGCCCAGACCGAAGTGTCAGGTCGGGAACTGTGGTTGAAAACACAGCAACCTTCTTGATGTAAATAAATGATCTTTAGCCAAATATGCGACCGCATTCAGTACAACCAGGACATCACTGAACATGTCATAAATGTGCACAATATATGTTATAGCTGACTGATGCATTAAGGATTAGATTAGCTGAGAGCAAAATAACTGTACCTTCACACATGCACGCATTGGTGATCTGAGTTCCTCCACCTGCGCAAATAATAATAATAATAATAATAATAATAATAGGCGGCATGGTGGTGTAGTGGTTAGCGCTGTTGCCTCACAGCAAGAAGGTCCTGGGTTCGAGCCCTGTGGCTGGCTAGGGCCTTTCTGTGCGGAGTTTGCATGTTCTCCCCGTGTCCGCGTGGGTTTCCTCCGGGTGCTCCGGTTTCCCCCACAGTCCAAAGACATGCAGGTTAGGTTAACTGGTGACTCTAAATTGACCATAGGTGTGAATGTGAGTGTGAATGGTTGTCTGTATCTATGTGTCAGCCCTGTGATGACCTGGCGACTTGTCCAGGGTGTACCCCACCTCTCGCCCATAGTCAGCTGGGATAGGCTCCAGCTTGCCTGCGACCCTGTAGAACAGGATAAAGCGGCTAGAGATAATGAGATGAGATAATAATAATAATAATGTAAACTTCTTAAATCACCACTGTCTCAACACACAGTCAGTCATTTACTGAGACCAGCAGATGGTACAAAGAACTGAGTAGAGAGGCAGGCAGAAAACTAACTGCACAGCGGACCGAACCACAGCCTGTGGCCGGCTCCGCTCTCTCTGTGTTCCTACTGTCAAACCAACCTGCTCACCTGCTGTGGTCCTGGATCATAGATGGAGCAATGCAGATGCTGACTTGGCATGAGTGTTATTACCACAGTGGAGTAACACCGCCAATTCTTCTGAAAGATGACATGAAATGTCAGCTAATGTTGCGACCACAATTTTGAGTTAGCATTAATACTACTCTTGTATCTTTAACAAGTTAGCAAACACAATACCAACCAGTCAGAAGATAACATGCCTGTCCTGTTTGAGTGGTATTTGCCCAGACAAGCTCACGGCTAACTGATGCAGTGCCGCTAATACAGGTTAGCCTCTAGCTTTCACTAATGACTGAAAAGCTGTTTGTATTTTAATGTTGAAAATGTTAAGGTCACCTTCTTCATTCATTTACAACGTACTGCTCAACTCGACTCAGAATAACATTCCTGTATCATTTTAACTTAATTTAATTAAAGGTTGGTTAAAACTTACCTGTGTGGACTCCAGCTTGAGGCAGCACAGCCACAGTGAGGTCACACTGACAGAGTACCAAGTGCCAACTTGGAAAGTTGGCTTTCCCACATTTCACAACAAAGAAACAAGAGTTAGCAGAACTGTTGTCGCTTGTATTGAACCCCAACTTAAAGATATAAGTATTAACAACTCACCAAATTGTTTTGGAGTAAACAACTTGCTTGCTTTGTTGTGCTAACTAACATTATTGCCCTAAATGTCAATAATTTATATTTTCAAGTTTTATTAAATTAAATTACATTTTTAGGCCAAAAAATATGAGTTGGTTTTTTTGCAGTGTGCAAGATAGTATCCACCAGCACTTATAGCAAGTGGCTCAAAGATGCAAACACTTCACTGACTGCTATAGAGGTGAGATCCCCCAATATAACCCAGGTGACAGTGTGGCTATCTATGAAGGACATTAGGAAGCCTCAAGTGTGCAGAACACTTGACTGATACCTGCTATCCCTGGTCCCTTAGCCACCAATGTTCAATTCACTTCACCTCCTGCACCTTTCAACCTGGCTAGACAACCCACCTACATTGTTCATGACATCCTCAACTCTTGCCACAAAGGAGGCAACCTGGAATACCTGGTAGAGTGGGAAGGCTATAACCCCAAGGACCGTAGTTGGGTCCCAGCTAAAGGACATCTTAGACCCACTTCTCTGTCATGACTTTCATGCTAAGCACCCTGATAAACCAGGCCTTTGCCCCTGGAGCCAGACAAGAAAAATCATTGCTCCCAGAGTGAGATCCCCAGGGTGTGTGTGTATCGGGGGGTGGGGGGGTGGTGGTGTTCTGTCATGTCTGCATCTGTTCACACTATCGACTCCACTTCTGAGAATTTTCAGTGGCCTTCAAACATGGCTGCCACGGACTACAATGACCAGCCCTGCACCTCACTGCTCAGTCTCTGAAGTATTAATCTCACACACCTGTTCCTGACCACAGCCTCAATCACAGTCACACTATTTAAGGACTTCATACACACTTTGCAAAATACACACTCAGTGTTTCCTTACCTGACTTTACCAAGCCTTTATTGTTCATGTTGATATTCTGGTTACAAATCTAGTTTGTTCCTTGGTTTTTGCTCTTTGTCACAACCTTTGATATTCTGTTTGTGCCTCACCTGACCATTGCCTGTTTGTTGACTCTGAATTTGCTTATCAATTTGTATTTGTCTGCCAGCTTTGCTTCAATAAACTCTCTGCTGCTTTTACATCCTTCTGTTGCCTGCATTCCTGACAGTGTGTTGAAGCAGGTGGATGAAGTGCTCAGGGTTTTTTTTTTTAAAGTAAATAGATTCGGCTTCTTTCATGACATCAGACAGTAGCATGGCATTGAGCTCTACCTCAGTGCATTGAAAACAATCAGCACACCAGCTGTGTAATATTAAATTTATTTCAAATAAAGGTTGGATTTTTTTCTTTTTTTCAGTAAGAGATGAAGCTACTTCACCCAAAGGTGGATTTTTTAAAATCCTTTTTACTAATCTTTACAAGGCTGCTAATAATCACAGAGGGCACTGTATAACATAAGTAATAACAGAAAATAACATGTTTCATGGACATTCCACAAAATAAATGTAACTATAAATGTATAATAAAAAGTACAGTACCATTCAAACGTTTGGACACATAATTCAATGTTTTTTTTTTCTGTATTTTGACTATTTTCTACATTCTAGAACAATACTGGAGACATCAAAACTACAACCCCGTGTCCAGAAAAGTTGGGATATTGTCCAAAATGCAATAAAAACAAAAATATGTGATTTGTTAATTTGTGTGAACCTTTATTTAACTGACAAAAGGACAAAGAAAAGATTTCCAATAGTTTTACTGACCAACTTAATTGTATTTTGTAAATATAAACAAAGTTAGAATTTAATGTATGCAACACACTAAGAAAAGTTGGGACAGAGGTATTACTACCATTGTATTACATCACCTTTCCTTTTAATAACAGGTTTTAATCATATGGGAACTAAGGGTACTAATTGTTGCAGTTTTACTATTGGAATTTTTGTCCATGCTTGCTTGATACAAGACTTCAGCTGCTCAACAGTCCATTTTCTGGAAATGGGGTTGTATAAAATAACATGGAACATATGGACTTATGTGGTATATGTCAGAAATGGCGAGCTGAGGTGAGGTGAGGACCCAAGAACGGACTCAAGACAGGCAGTGCATAAAAAGAAACTTCTTTAATGAAGTACAGGGCAGAGGTACAATAGGGCTCAGGCAAAAATCAATGGTCAAAGAATGGGCCAAGAGGTCAAAACACAGAAGAGCAGGCAGGCACAGTCATGGACAAAAACAGGACAGAAAAATCTTCACAAAAACTGAAGAAAACAGGGACAAGGGAAACCCAGGCAGAGGAAGCAAAAAACACAATCCAAAGGAACAGGCAGGTAAAATGGGGCAAAAACAGGACAGAAAACTAGACAAAAAAAAAAAACACAGAACGATACAGGCAGGGGGAATCAAGAAGTCACAATACCAAAGGGCTGTAGCGAGGTGAGGAAAGTCTGCAAGAGACAGTCTGGCAACTGGAGTAGCTCCAAACAGCTCTTGAGAAGGCCCTGGCTGATGGGAGAGGAGTGGTAGCAGGTGTGGGATGCCGCTTCCGGGAAAATGGCCTACAGCAGGGAAGGACTGAATTCCTGTCCCGGATCTGGCCTGGAGCCGGCATGGAAGTCCCACAAACTCAGGCATGGATGGACTGGACCGGACTGTGACAGTACCCCCCCTTCAACGGGCACCTCCAGGCGCCTTAGGAAGTGCCTCAGGGTGTTGTTGGTGGAAGTCCGTGATGAAGGTCGTATCCATGATGAACCTAGCAGGGACCCAGCTCCTCTCCTCAGGACCATACCCCTCCCAATCAACCAGGTACTGGAGTCCTCTGCCTTGGCGTCGTACCTTCAGCAACCTCCTGACCATGAAGACCTCACCACCATCTATAAACCTGGGAGGAGGAGGGGGTTTGGAGGGTGGGGATAGGGAACTGGAGACAAGGGGTTTGACTTGGGAGACATGGAAAGTTGGGTGAATATGGTGCATGGTTGCAGGCAGAGACAGTCTTACAGAGCAGGGATTAATTACCTTGGAGATGGGGAAGGGCCCTATGAACCTGGGAGCCAATTTGCGGGAGACCACCTTGAGGGGCAGGTGGCGAGTGGAGAGCATTACCCACTGCCCCACCCAATAGATGGGAGCTGCCGAACGGTGTTTGTCAGCTTGCTCTTTAAACATCTTGACCGAATTTAGGAGCTTTTTCCTGGTCAATGCCCACGTTCTCCTGCAGTGGTGCACAAACACCTGGGCAGAGGGCACGGTGACATCTTCTTCTTGGATGGGGAAGAGTGGTGGCTGGTAACCCAGAGAGCACTGGAAGGGGGAAAGATCTATAGCAGAAGTGGGTAAGGAGTTGTGAGTGTACTCTATCCAAGGAAGGGTCTTGCTCCAGGAGACAGCATCCTTGGACCCCATGCACCTGAGGGCCACTTCCAGCTCCTGGTTGGCCTGTTCTGTCTGTCCATTGGTCTGAGGGTGGAAACCTGAAGACAGACTGCGAGAAGCACCAATGAGTTTGCAGAAAGCTTTCCAGAATTGGGCAGAGAACTGGGGTCCACAGTCTGACATGATGTCTGAGGGGAGTCTGTGCAGATGAAAAACGTGGAATATCAGCAATTCGGTGGTCTCTTTGGTGGTGGGAAGCTTGAGCAGAGGGATCAAATGAACAGCTTTAGAAAAATGGTCAACAACAGTGAGGATACAAGTATTGCCACCTGAATTAGGGAGTCCTGTGATGAAGTCCAGGGCTATGTGTGACCAGAGCCAGTGGGGAACAGGAAGGGGTCTCAGCAGGCCAGCAGGGGGTCTGTTGCCAGTCTTGTTCCTGGCGCAGGTGTCGCAAGCTGCCACAAACCTCTGGATGTCCTCCTTGATGGATGGCCACCAAAAACGTTGTTGGATGAGTGCCAGAGTCCAGGCTGCTCCTGGGTGGCACACCATTCTGGAACCATGACCCCACTGCAACACCTGTGCCCGCACAGAAACAGGAACAAAAAGATAGTTAGGAGGTGCATTACTGGGCCCTGGGTCCTGCTCATGGGCCTTCTGGACCAGGGTTTCCACCTCTAATAGAGTGGCCCCCACCAGGCACAGTGGAGGAAGGATGGTCTCGGGGAGGTTGGTTCCTCCTGGACGGGAGAGAAGATTCTGGACAAGGCATCGGGCTTACCATTCTTAGAGCCTGAGTGGAAGGAAAGTGTGAACTTGAAGCAAGAAAAGAAGAGAGACCATTGGGCCTGGCGAGAATTGAGGCGCTTGGCAGTCCTGAGGTATTCGAGGTTCTTATGATCTGTCCATACGATGAAGGGAAGGTCTGACCCCTCCAACCAATGTCTCCATTCTTCCAAGGCCAGTTTCATGGCCAACAGTTCCCTATTGCCAATGTCATAGTTTCTCTCAGAGAGGGAAAGCCGACGAGAGAAGAAGGAGCAAGGATGAAGCTTGTTGTCACTAGCTGATCTTTGGGACAATATGGCTCTGACCCCTGAC
Source organism: Neoarius graeffei (assembly GCF_027579695.1). Classification (NCBI taxonomy): domain Eukaryota; kingdom Metazoa; phylum Chordata; class Actinopteri; order Siluriformes; family Ariidae; genus Neoarius; species Neoarius graeffei. The sequence continues at coordinate 91,294,062 of NC_083573.1, forward strand.
TCTGAAGCATCGACCTCAACCACGAACTGCCGGGACGGATCTGGAATGGTGAGTATGGGTGCTGACATGAACCTTTGTTTGAGCTCGGAGAACACCTTCTCGGCCCCTTCCCCCCAGCTGAAAGGGACCTTGGTGGAAGTTAGAGCTGTGAGGGGCCCAGCTACCGTACTAAAGTTCCTGATGAATCGCCTGTAGAAATTCGCAAACCCAAGAAACCACTAGAGTTCTCGCCGAGAGGATGGGGTGGGCCAGTCAGCAACTGCCTTGAGTTTCAGGGGGTCCATCTGAATCTGTGCAGGGGAGATAATGAAGCCCAGAAAGGAGAGGGAGCTTCTATGGAACTCACATTTTTTGGCCTAAATGAAGAGTTTATTTTCCAAGAGTCATTGAAGGACCTGCTTGACATGGATGCAGTGTTCATAAAGGGATCGGGAAACAAATCAATATATCGTCCAGATAAACAAAAACAAAAAGGTTAAGGTAGTCCCTCAGGACATCATTAATGAGGGCCTGGAAAATGGCAGGAGCGTTAGTCAGGCCGAACAGAACCACGAGATATTCGTTGTGGCCCATGGGGGTGTTGAACACCATCTTCCATTTGTCCCCTTCCCTGATCCTCATGAGGTGGTAAGCATTACACAGGTCTAGCTTGGTGAAAATCTGGGCTCCCTGGAATTACTCAAATGCCATAGACATGAGAGGTAGGGGGGGTAACAGTTCTTGATGGTGATGTAATTTAGCCCCCAGTAATCAATGCAAGGGTGCAAGGATTTGTCCTTCTTCTCCACAAAAAATAATCCTGCCCCTGCAGAAGAAGAGGAGGGACAAATAATTCCAGCTGCTAAGGACTCGGTGATGTACTTATCCATGGCTTGCCTTTCAGAGGGAGAGAGAGAGTAAAGTCGCCCCTTGGGTGGTGCAGTGCCGGGGAGAAGGTCAATTCCACAGTCATAGTGCCTATGGGGAGGAAGGGAAACAGCTTGAGTCTTGCTGAACACAGGTTTTAGGCCATTATACTCGGGAGGCACATTAGAGAGGTCAGGATATTCACCAATGGTGGGCTGGAGCAGCTCGGCGTGAGGGAGGGCAGATCTCAGGCATGATGATAAACAGAATTGATTCCATCCTAAAATGGTGTTCTTAGTCCAGTTGACATGGGGGTTATGTAAAGTTAGCCAGGGCAGACCAAGAACTATGGGCACATGGGGATTGCTCATGAAGAAAAACTGGATGGATTCAGAGTGGTTGCCCGAAATTCTTAAGGTGACCAGGGCTGTTTTATGGGTGATAGTGGTCAGACCAGTACTGTTAAGGGTCAGGACAGTGAGGGGCGGGTTAAGAACCAGTAGTGGAATACCCAGGTACTTGGCGGTAGTCAAGCAGATCAGGTTTCTGTCAGCCACTGAATCAATGAGTGCCTGGAGGTCATGGGGCTGATTGCCATGGATGATGACCACTGGGAGTAGTGGTCGATCAGTAGGGGGCTGATTCTGGACATTGCTCACCAGGGCCCCTAAACTCACTGGTGGGCTCTTCCTTTTAAAGGGCAGGATTGGCAGAAATGCTCCAGCTGTCCGCAATAAAACATGCCCTCATATCCCAACGGCGCTGTCGTTCCTCAGGTGAGATGTGGACTCAGTCTACCTGCATTGGCTCAGTGGAAGGGATGGGAGGCTGAGGGGGAGCAAGACTAGTCCGAGTTCTTTCTTTCACCCGCTGTCTGATCTGGGAGTCAATGCGGCTGGCGAGGTCCATGAGACTGGGGAGATCAGGTGGCAGTTCTCATGAGACCAGTTCATCCTTGATGGAGTCTGACAGCCTGTTCAAAAATGTGTCAAACAAGGCACTCTCATTCCAGCCACATGATGCCGCCAAAGTGCGAAACTCAATCACATAATCAAATGTGGACCGGGCACCCTGCCACAGCCCCATGATTTCTCTTGCTGCCTCTCTTCCAGACAGAGAGCAATCAAAGGTTCACCTCATCTCCTCTGTGAAATTCTTGAAGCTGGTGCAGCATGGTGCATTGTCATCCCATATAGCTGTTCCCCACTCCCTAGCTTTGCCAGTGAGGAGAGTGATGGTGTAGGCCACTTGGGAATGCTCTGTGGGGAAGGCCAGTGCTTGGAGCTCAAGGGTTAGTGAGCATTGAGAAAAGAATGATCGGCAAGTACCTGGTTCTCCATCGTATGGCTGTGGGGCAGGAAGTCTTGGTTCCCTGAAGAGGGCTGGAGCAGGAGTTGTAGGAGCAGCAGGTGGAGGGGATTGTGTGGGAACAAACATTACTTGAAGCTGTTGTAGCTGAGTGGCAAGAAGATTGAGAGTGTTAGAGATGGTGACAAAGCTTTGGTTCACCTGTTGGATGTCCTGTTGGTGGGTCCCAAGGAGAGATCCCTGCTTTTGCACCACTGCTCTTAGCTGGGCGAAATCTGCTGGGTCCATGCTGGCCAGACTGTGCTATCAGAAATGGCGAGCTGAGGTGAAGTGAGGACCCAAGAGCGGACACAAGACAGGCAGTGTACAAAAAGAAACTTCTTTCATGAAGTACAGGGCAGAGGTACAATAGGGCTCAGGCAAAAATCAATGGTCAAAGAACAGGCCAAGAGGTCAAAACACAGAAGAGCAGCCAGGCACGGTCAGGGACAAAAACAGGACAGAAAAATCTTCACAAAAACTGAAGAAAACAGGGACAAGGGAAACCCAGGCAGAGGACGCAAAAAACACTATCCAAAGGAACAGGCAGGTAAAACAGGAGCAAACACTGGACAGAAAACAAGACAAAAAAACATGGAACAATACAGGGAGGGGGAATCGAGAAATCACAATACCAAAGGGCTGTAGTGAGGCCAGGAAAGTCTGCAAGAGACAGTCTGGCAACTGGAGTAGCTCCAAACAGCTCTTAAGAAGGCCCTGGCTGATGGGAGAGGAGTGGTAGCAGGTGTGGGAGTGCCGCTTCCAGGAAAATGGCCTACAGCAGGGAAGGACTGAATTCCTGTCCCGGATCAGGCCTGGAGCCAGCATGGAAGTCCCATAAACTCAGGCATGGATGGACTGGACCGGACTGTGACAGTATCGCTGGGTTTCAGTCATGTGACTTTTCTTCACGGTTTTACTGGAAGTGAAATAGCTGGTGGTCTAAACGGCTGCCATAGTGCAAACAACGAGTGATAACTTATCAGAGTATGCTCGTAATCTAGAAGCCACTGCTTACTTTAGATATATTCAGAAGATTGTGATGTGCAATGGAATAGACCCTGACAGGCTGGGAAAGAAGGATTTGTCAAATAAAGGTAGAAATTTCATCCATCCATTATCTGTAGCTGCTTATCCTGTTCTACAGGGTCGCAGACAACCTGGGGCCTATCCCAACTGACTATGGGCGAGAGGTGGGGTACACCCTGGACAAGTCGCCAAGTCATCGCAGGGCTGACAAACAACCATTCACACTCACATTCACACCTACGGTCAATTTAGAGCCACCAATTAGCCTGACCTGCATGTCTTTGGACTGTGGGGGAAACCGGAGCACCCGGAGGAACGCTACACAGACACAGGGAGAACATGCAAACTCCACACAGAAAGGCCCTCACCGGCCGGTGGGCTTGAACCCAGGACCTTCTTGCTACTGCCCCAGGAATTTAATTTTGTTACAAATTTCATGGAAAAAAGTGCTATGGATATATAGGATTTAAAAAAAAAGTTTTTTAAATAAAAATTTAAAAATCAAAATCTTGATTTGCTTTTTTAATGTTATTACAACCTCATAGTGTTATATTAAAGTTTCAAACAGAAAATAGTGGCTTTCATGCTACCAATTTTTTGTTAAAGAAAATAATTTTTTTCTCAAGTTTATCACAATTGATTTATTGCAATTTGGAATCAAACTCTTCAAAGAGTAAATAATAAGAATACAGTAACTAGTCCTATTCCACAACTTTAGTAATTCATCTCATCTCATCTCATTATCTCTAGCCGCTTTATCCTGTTCTACAGGGTCGCAGGCAAGCTGGAGCCTATCCCAGCTGACTACGGGCGAAAGGCGGGGTACACCCTGGACAAGTCGCCAGGTCATCACAGGGCTGACACACAGATACAGACAACCATTCACACTCACATTCACACCTACGGTCAATTTAGAGTCACCAGTTAACCTAACCTGCATGTCTTTGGACTGTGGGGGAAACTGGAGCACCCTTAGTAATTCATATTATGTCAAAAAGTGCTCAAGTAAGTAAAGAGAAATGACAGTCCATAATTACTTTAAGACATTAAGTGTCTTCTAATTAATACAAATAAAGAAAAAACTTTGAATTAGAAGGTGTGTCTAAAGCTTTGACTGATATTGTATATCATTCTTTTATAAATTAAAAATGGTAATCATTGGCAAACTGATGTGGTATAAGAGGGATAAACACTTTGAGATATGGTGTTACAGGAAAATACTCAACCTCAGGGTAATATTGTCGAGCCACATCATATCAGCTTTGGGTGGAATATTTTCCTATTTTCCTATTTTATTACTGATTTATTGTATTTATTTTTAAATCATAATATGACATTACGTAAGGGGGTTTCATTAATAAAGTTACTGTGGTGACGTCGTTGTTAGTCACTCCATGTCGATTTTCAGTTTTGAAAAACACCATTAACCACAGCAGTAATGTAAAGAAAAGGTTTTTGATGAATTTGATGGAAAACATGACTCAGATGATATTTTAAGTTTATCACAGCTGCGTAATGCATGTGCAATTTTGTTTAACTGCGCTTATAACTCCACAATTATTGATGTTCAGTCATCATAATGTTATCTTAAAGCACTTTTTCATTAAAGGTCCCATGGCATGGTGGTTTGTTGATGCTTTAAACGGGCTCGTGGAGGCTTCCGGATGTTATATCCGCAGCCTTTCTCGAAATGAACCCTCGGCACGTAAATATCGCCTCCTGGGAGAAAGCCCCATTTCAGCGCTTTTCCCAGTGCATCATTTTGCTAATGAGAAGCAGGAGGCGGGGAAGGGTAGAGGGTGGGGGCGGGCCATGGGGGGAGGGGGAGGGGCTTGACCAAGCTGCGCACACACATACTCGCTGCTATCAGCCCCTGTAGCCATGCTGCTAAGACAAAACCCCGTTCTCCCTCGGACTCCTTTCGTAAACTCAACGTGACACAGAGAACAGAGAGTGAGAGTGTTCGGAGTGGTAGTTTACGAACGTATAATACCCTAGGCTTGAACACGCACTCCATAACCAAAGAGGATAGAAGCAGCAACTACAGCAACATAGCGCTTATCCAACAGAAGACATGCATTGCGGAGCAATAGTCAAACATAAGCTCATAAGTTACAGTCAATTTCCAGACTAAACTCAGTTTAACAGAGCATGCTGCATGCTCTTTAGTTTTGTAGCGCAGATTACCTGGCTAACTGCAGGAAGCGGTTAGCTGCACAGCTAATGTAGCCATTGCTAGGCTAACGCACCGATTTTAAAACACGGCAAAACGACCAGTTATACACTTACTTGTTCGGTGTTTGTTGCTGATGCGGCAGGGATGCTTGGTACGGACCCAGGCTTCAGTGACAGTTGATGTGCAAAACCTGCCCTGTACTGTCCCAAGTTGTGGAAACATTCCTCAGGAAAATGCTTCCGACAAACATACACCGTCTTAGGTAGACTCGACGGCGTATTATTGAAGTAAATAAAATTAAGCCACTGCGTCTTCAGGGGCTCTCCCGTCGGCAGTAAAAACAGACTCTTTTCTGTGTTGTCACATCCATGTACAGCGCAATTTCCATGTTTCGCTCGCTTAGGTGATGCCATGTTGTGTCCTCTATGGTCTCCTCACTACAACTGGGTGGGGCAATCCATACAGTGGGTGGGAATCCAGAGGGGGGGCGTGGGGATCATCTCCATTGCTGATGTAGTAAAGGGAAGAGCTTATCAACGCGCCGTTTTGACGCGCCATTCTCAAATGTTGGGCATAGTTTAGTTTACACATTATGAAATTTCTAGCCACTGGGGTGACTTAAGAAGGTCAGAGGAACTCATTTTAACGTTAAAAAAACTCAGAAAGTGAAAATTTCATGCCATGGGACCTTTAAATATTATATCCGTGAACTTGAGTCACCTATTAAATCATCAGCACCATCCGTCTTTATAATGTGCAAGTTTTCACAGATATGAGATGCTTTTAGTGCTAAAATGGTTTTTGACATTTTATGAGACAAAAATAGGAGTCTCAACATCAGCATTAACATGACCTTTTTTTTTTTTAAAAAGAGTTTCTCTCATTCAGAGTTACCTTTGGCCTTAAGAGTTTTGTGAATATGGTACTGACATACATTTTAAGCCCAATTTTAAGAAGAAGAACTGGCAATAAGACTGGCAGCTTGTGTGCCGACTGCAACAGATGAACCATCCGGAAGTATTTAATAATAATAATATACTTTATTTCATTTATATGATCACATTATTATCACATTTTTATTTGGCACATATCTACTTTTGTTTAAATATTAAAGCTGAAGCAATGCAAAGACACTGATAAAATACAGACAACTATTGATACTGCTTGAAAAGAAAGATATCAGATGAGTTCAGCGTCGTTTTTGGAACATGCGTTTCTCCAGTCGCTGAAGGATTTCCTTTACTGTCACATTTAGTATCTCCCACGCACAACTCTCATGAGACTGGGAACAAAGAGAGAGATCAAGAGAGATGAAGCTCTCTTCAGTTTCACATTCACATTCAATTATTTCATATTCATATTCAATTATTTAACATGATCGAGTTTCGTGCTTTTTAATCACGTGTCTCTGTAAATCATTAATCATTTCTAATATAGAAAAGGGATTACCATATTGTCCTGAATAAAAGCCTCCAGTTTATTAAAGCATGTAGTCACATGCTTGTGGCCGATGTTCTGGGACGTATGAGCCTGAAAAACAGCAGACATAGTATTATTAGGAAAAGAATTGCATAGTAGTGCTATGTATTTAGAGAAACGTCATATCTTGTTTAATTATTCCTCTTGGGAAACTTTTAAAAGATTTACATAGATCCCTGTCAAAAAGAAGTCCAAAATAAAACCCTATAACTCAGCCAGTAAATATGTATAGATAAGTATATATAAGTGTAGAATTGCACATACTCTGAGGTTTGAACCCAACTTTAACTTACACACGGAGTTAGAGTCCTTTGAGTGTGTTGAAGCAGGTGGATGAAGTGCTCAGGGTCTGGATGTTTCCTGTAAATGGATTCAGCTTCCTTCATGACATCAGACAGCAGCATGGCATTGAGCTCCACCTGAGTGCATCAAAAACAAACAATCAGTCCATCAGCTGTGTATTTAAATTCAGTGTTTTCATTTGACTTTTCACTTTTTCAGCTTCTTCCTACACACTACAGTCAATTAAACTTACAATTTAAATCGGAAACATGCTTCAGCTACATTGTGTTCACTATAATTTCCAGTGATATGTGTTTTTCTTGAAAACAATTATTTTATGGGGTGGCACAGTGATGTAATGGTTAGCACTGTCGCCTCACAGCAAGAAGGTCCTTGGTTCGAGCCCGGCGGCCGGCAAGGGCCTTTCTGTGTGGAGTTTGCATGTTCTCCCTGTGTCTGTGTGGGTTTCCTCTGGGTGCTTTAGTTTCCCCCACAGTCCAAAGACATGCAGGTTAGGATAATTGGTGGCTCTAAATTGACCGTGAGTGTGAATGGTTGTTTGTCTCTGTGTGTCAGCCCTGCGATAACCAGGGTGTACCCCGCCTCTCGCCCATAGTCAGTTGGGATAGGCTCCAGCTTGCCTGCGACCCTGTAGAACAGGATAAGCAGCTACAGATAATGGATAGATAATTATTTTATGTGGTTAGGGATTTATTTTCTCTGAATAAATTTATTTCAATTAAAGGTTGGATTTTTCTCATTTTTTCAGTGTGAGATGAAGCGACTTCACCAAAAGGTGGATTTTTTCTAACCCTTTTTACTAATCTTTACAAGGGGTGCCACTAATTGTGGAGGGCACTGTATATATCCGTAAAGTGGCATACTGTATTGTAAAAGTATTGCAAACAAACAAACAAACAAACAAACAAATAAACACAACTTTTAATGTATTGTACTTTTTATGTGTTCCTTTGTGTTATACACAGCTATTAGAAAAGCACGATGTAAAATGATTGAATGAATGAATGTAATAATAAATACCGTAAGTTAATTGATAAAGAAATCTACACTCTTAGAAATAAAGGAGCACAGAAGAATTTTCTTTGGCTTCCTTAAAAACCTTTTAATTTTGAGAAAATTTTATGATTTAAAAAAAAAATTCTGTCACATATCAATATATGGCGGCACGGTGGTGTAGTGGTTAGCGCTGTCGCCTCACAGCAAGAAGGTCCTGGGTTCGAGCCCCGGGGCCGGCGAGGGCCTTTCTGTGCGGAGTTTGCATGTTCTCCCCGTGTCCGCGTGGGTTTCCTCCGGGTGCTCCGGTTTCCCCCACAGTCCAAAGACATGCAGGTTAGGTTAACTGGTGACTCTAAATTGACCGTAGGTGTGAATGTGAGTGTGAATGGTTGTCTGTGTCTATGTATCAGCCCTGTGATGACCTGGCGACTTGTCCAGGGTGTACCCTGCCTTTCGCCCGTAGTCAGCTGGGATAGGCTCCAGCTTGCCTGTGACCCTGTAGAAGGATAAAGCGGCTAGAGATAATGAGATGAATGAGATATCAATATATGGAAGGATCTTTGTGTGTGAAAGAGCCCAGCTAATATGCGTAGTTTTAGGTTAGCAGAAGTTTATTGAACACTAGGTACCTTCGGTTCATATTGTTTCAGAGAACTGTTTTTAGCATGTTACATTTATATGTTCTGGCAACTCTTTTTAAATGTAGCTTTGTTAATATTCATATCTCCATGATTTTATTCTTCATCAGTTTGTGAACATGGTGTGAACATCATTCTCATACTATTATATGTTTGAGAATATTTGAGGAACAATATTTCTGAATTATCACAGTCTAACCAACTAAGAACATGTCAAATACATCCTGAATGTTGTAATAACATTCTTTGTGTTTTTTCTTTCTTTATTAAATCCATGGCAACAATAATACTGCACTTAACGCTTCTTTAGGGAAACAAAATGCCCGCCGGCACCTTTTGAATTGTACAACAGACTTATGAAGAATTAATGTTAATACTTCACCTGATGTAGCATTTGGGATGGATTACAAAGTCTGTCCTTGTTATAGTGATGAGCACATGTTTTGGATATCCCATTGCTCTATTGAACACACACACACGGGCATAAAGGATAAATCATATGTAAACTGGACTATTTACTACTTAAAGTGATGATTAAACATCAGACAGTGTTAATTTACCATGCTGTTTAATGCCTGGAGGAGATTTTCCCATTTGATCAGCTGAGTGCAGGGTTTATGAGCTTGAAGTAGAGCCAACAAGCTGCTCATGATGAACACTCGGATCCAAATCATCTTTGATGCAACTGTGGGATCAGGAATTTTTAGAAATACTCAGTATCTGTTGCTTTACATGACAGATCACAGGCATGAAACATACAGCCTGGAGCATGATAATGCTTCTAATCCAGTCAAATTATTTCCTTCTAAATTAAAATCATTTTGCGAATGATTACAGATGGTTTTATTTGTAAAAAAAAAAAAAAGAACAAACTATATTATTTCTCCTCCTACTCACACTTCAATAGTATAGGCTGAATTTTGTAGATTCATAACATATAATCCTAGGTCAAGGGATGAATATTTATGCAAGCCACTGTATTTATACAGTACTGTGCAAAAGTCTAGCTGCTCTAAATTTCTTAAATGCTTATGATTTCTCCATTATTGAGTCAGGAAAAAATTATATATATATATATATTCTATCCACAGTCACTGGATATGAGCATTTGCATGCTCTGATTGGCTACTCTGCTACTAGGCTATCAGCTCATATACCGTAAGTAGAGAAAAACAAAATGGCAGAGTATGTTGCTGAACCAACTGAGGATGAAATAAAAACTGTACTTAAAAACAAACCCCCCAAAATACAAAAAAAGCAACAAAATATGGAATAAAGGTACCATATCTGATGGTAAGAACGTATCTTGTTTTTATGTTTCAAGAATTATTATTATTGTATTTTTCACAAACACAAGAAATTCTCCTGTCATTTCGCCAGTTTGTTTACATTCTAAGCGGAAATGATTTTGTCGGACGTTTTTTATAAACTTTTTATTTATTGAATTTGCAAAAAATAAAAATAAAAATGCTCTGTTTCTCAAAATCAAGTGAATGTGGACAGAATAAAACCATCATTCCGCTCAATCTCGTCATACATGGCTTATTGCCAACTCGTCGGCTATCAGCTCATGTACGACTCGATTTCGTGGAATAACTATATATATATATATATATATATATATATATATATATATATATATATATATATATATATATATATATATAACATGATGCTACATAAACAGAAACAGAACACAAGTGTCCAGAAGAACTGTGGTGGATTCTCTGAGAATATATGTAATATATGATAGGTTTAATACTCCTGATTGAAATGATAAGGTTCTGTAAAAAGCTCTCAGTAACAGTGTATAAATCTGTCTGTCTGTCCGTAGAGATTAAAACAAATATTTGCATGGATTAAATAAAAGTTTTGTTGGCTTACCTGTGGTCGAGTTCTGTCTCGTAATAAGCCGTGTGTTGAGGATGGAGATGTGATGCTGAGCCCTGCACCTCCATGGTGCTTTTATAGAGAAGGGATGCTGCAGCAGGTACTGTCACTCTTACCCAAAATGAAACCAGATGATTCCCTCATGACATTCCAGTTTGCCATGCGGGAGTCCCCCATGGTACAAAGTGTGGAGGTGTATAATTGTTTAAAGGAACTCCCTTTTAAGGCAGTGTCTTGAGAGGAAGTGAGGCAGTTTGCAGTTTTTTTCTTAATGTCAATCACATTAAGGGACAAGGAAGCACACCTATTTGCAACCATTCCAGTACTGGAGGTAACCTTTTCAAAAGCTCATTATGAAATGGTTATGTATTTACTGTATATGTTTCCATAGTTAAGGGTTTTAAAAGTATTAATCTGTTTTAAATTCAAATTGACACAAATGGGCTTTTAGACTATTCTTAATCTGGTATTATTTATTTATATACCCATCCATCCATGCATCCATCCATTATCTATACTGCTTATCAGTCAGGGTTGTAGTGGAAGCTAGAGCCAATCCCAGCTGACTTTGGGCAAGAAGTGGGGTATACCCTGGGCAGGTCTCCAATCTATCGCAAGTCACCAATCTATCACATGCCACTTGCATAACACAGAGACGAACAAGTATTTACACTCACATTCACATTATAGGCAATTTCGAGTAGAATGTCTTTGGGCTGTGGGAGGAAGATAAAATAAGATAAGCGATAAGATAAAACTTTATTAATCTTGAGGGAAATTCTTGTGCCAGAATTGTGTGTTATGCCACTTGCATAACACAGAGACGAACAAGTATTTACACTCACATTCACATTATAGGCAATTTCGAGTAGAATGTCTTTGGGCTGTGGGAGGAAGATAAAATAAGATAAGCGATAAGATAAAACTTTATTAATCTCGATGGAAATTCTTGTGCCAGAAGTCGCTCTATAACAAAACAGTATAAGTTAAAATACAACAGTAGAAGCTGGAGAAAAACAATATGTGATAAGAACTGTGCAAGGAATAAACGCCTAAAAAACAGTGCCTAATAGAACAACAATAGAAATACTGTAAGTTACATAAGGGGAATAGAAAATACAAAAACCAGTGCCTCAACAGTTAGCATCGATGGTTATGTAAGAGACTAACCTCATGGTGAAAGTAAATATTGCACATATGTTGGGGAAAAAATATTGCACATGGTGTTGTGAAAAAAACATTATTGTACATGACAGCTCAGAATATTGCACATGATATTGGTATTATTGTCATGATTGATCAGCTGTCCATCCTGCATAAGGGGGAGGAGTTACAAAGTTTGATGGCCACTGGTAGGAAAGACTTCCTGTGGCATTCTGTGGCGCTCCTCAGTGCTCCTGTGGCGCTCTGTTGTGACACCACTGTGTCATGCAGAGGGTGGGAAGGATTGTCCATAATACTGAGAAGTTTCCTCAGCATCTTCCTCTCTGACACCTCCACCAACGACTCCAGTTCCACTCCAATGACAGACCCAGCTTTGGTGATGAGCTTATTGAGGAAACCAGAGCACCTCGAGTAAACCCACAGTGGCAGAGGGAGAATATGCAAACTCAACACAGAAAGGCCCCAGTTGGCCATGCAGTTTGAACCCAGAACCTTCTTGCTGTGATATGACAGTGCTAACCACTGCAACTTACTTATTTATTTGCTTATTTTTTTATGAGTTATGTATATTACTTTCTTGTAGATTTTCTTTAAAACATCTGACATCATGCCACTTGCATGAGGCAGGTGTGTGCTTAAACTAAGGCTAGCTAATCTCTGCTGTAGAGCTAGCATACACAGAAACATCTGGTCCAAATTCATTGAGAGAGAACTCTTTTTGCAGAAGCAAATTTCCATCAGAGTCACACATCTCTGTGGAATATTATAGTTTTCTGCTGGACCAAATCTTTGTTGCAATAATCATGCAGGTATTACATTTGCCTCCAGGCACTGCAGGTAAACCCTTGCTCTTCCTGAATGATGTTAATCTGATACGAGAACAGAATGTGCCCATTAGGTAATTATAATTACTGCCTGTTATTCATGGGTTGCATCACTGTTGTGAAAAGGGAATCCTTTTGAAACATAATGTAAAATAATTTAATGTAATGCATTATAAATAAACAAACAAACACATTTATAGAAATTATTTTCAGTAGTTTTTTTTTAGTCAATTAAAAAGACCATTCTTTTGTCGTATTTTTTATTCCCATGACCAAACAATTTACATGTTCTATTTACCAAATAAAATTCAAATGAAATATTATTTACTCAGCAAAACTGGCTTAACTAACATTTAAAAAAAGTAATATATGTTGAACTCTTCACATTTAAGCAGAAAGTAACATTGCTGCCTCACTGCTCCAGTATCACTGGTTCGTAAATTATGTAAATCATATGCTATGGCTTTTACAGTCATCATATTTTACCTATGAATTGAACATCTACAGGAAACTTTGATGTGTTAGACAGTGCTCTCCACCAGCATCATTAAAACGCTAACCAAAAATCTTTTGGAAAATGAATCTAATTTTTGTAAGTCAAGGAAGTTCGTTGATATTTACACGGAAGTGCTATGCTACAAAATACGTTATATAGTTTTAGTCCAAAAACCAAGAGAATCAGAAAAGTAACATTGTTTGATGTTTTGAAGTTGTTAAGTCTTCCTGTTGAATCTGTTCTTAATTATAATCCAGGTTATAGGAAATTGAACATTTTTACCGCATGGGTGTTGGCCAAGAAATTGAAACCGATAGGAACAACACCCACAAGCCAGGAAAAGGGTGTTGTTTAGAAATCCTTGACATATTACATATTTTTAAAACCTCACTGCCTTGCACCTTAGGCATGCTATGGTGGTACTGTTAGATGGGTTTTACATTACAGTAATTGTTTACTCAGAGACAAGCAGAGATAAAATGTTACAGCTTGCTAAAGGTGCATAAATTAACTGACAGGCTATTAAACTTGAAATTACATTGTCTTGTGTCAGAGCGTTGATTGTGTTTGCATATGAGAGCTGAGTCTTTGTAAGGGAAAGTAAGATGTCATGATACACTGTCAGTTTCCAACTGCTTCCGTATTGCACGTGTAAAATGTGTTCTAGTGGAATAATGAATGCTGACAGGTTTAGAGGGATATGACTCACACTGTGTTACACCAGGCCTTTGACAACAGAGGCTGATTCAATTTCAGTTCATATAAATCCATGTATTCCTTACTCATGGATTTCCTTTAATTTATTGTTTGTTATTAATTGCAGGGTAGATAGAAAAAAACATATGGTTAAAATTGTACTATTTTTTACTTTATATAGTTATGGTAAACTACACATTTTACTGAACTGAAATATGTTTTGCATGTATCCACCACAATTAGGTTTGAGCATTTTAAATTCTGGTTATCCACAAAAATGAAAAGAGACAAAATCATATTTAAGGATTCCATTCTGGTTGGCATGGTAGTGTAGTGGTTAGCACTGGCACCTCATAGCAAGAAGGTCCTGGGTTCAAGCCCAGTGGCAAATGAGGGCCTTTCTGTGTAGAGTTTGCATGTTCTCCCCATGCACCGGTTTCCCCCACAGTCTAAAGACATGCAGGTTAGGCTAATTGGTGGTTCTAAATTGACCGTAGGTGTGAATGGTTGTATGTCTCAATGTGTCAGCCCTGCGATGACCTGGCAACTTGTCCATGGTGTACCCTGCCTCTTGCCCATAGTCAGCTGGGATAGGCTCCAGCTTGCCTGTGACCCTGCACAGGATAAGTGGCTACAGATAATGGATGGATTCCATTCCAATTCAACTTAACCCTCAGGTGACCAAATGGGGTCATTTATGACCCGGGGATATAATTTTGTGTGCAGTTTTTTTACATTTGATCTGGAAAATATTTCCTACCATGAATTTGTCAGTTAACTTGTCCTACAACTGTTCAGAGGTTTTTGCAGGGATCGGTTGAATGGTGTGGCAAGAGTAATGAAAGCTTGTGTGGGGTCATTTATGACCCCGGTAAGAAGCATAGGATTTCTTGCAGTAATTCCTTATCAAATTTTGCTTTTACCAACTACTTATTTGTATGTTGTAGTTTTGTTGCAGTGAACCATGTCAAGTAGACCAAGAATAGCTAGATTTACAGCTGCAGAAGCATTGAGACAAATACTTGAGGCCCAAAGTGATGATGAAAATAGTTCAATTGATGGAGATGATTCATTTTAGTCTTAGCACATCCACAAGAAATAGCATGTTAGCTAGTATTAGCATATTAGTTAGTCACTAGTTTTGATTTTACAAAGATCCCATCAACACTGCAATGGTTGTTTTTGCTCATACTTTTCTTTTCATGATACATTTTCAGTCAGTGTTGTTGAATTAAGTAAATGTTCCAGTAAGACATAGCAAAGACTGTCTAGATTACATTATATTCTTCTTATGCTGTGTCTCTTTACCTTCTTTCTGCATTAAAATTTGTTGCAAATCATACCTATCTATGTTTATATATTTTTATAGTATCTGTCTTGAACACAGGAAGTGGTATATGCATGTAAAACCAAGAGAAAATAACTAGGTATACAGATTCATGTACTGAATATAGCTGGGTCATAAATGACCCCACCTGGTCATATTAGTCGCTAAAATAGCTTGGTTGCTTGAAAGTTAAAGATACCCTGCATCCCTACACTTATATCCTAATCTACTGAGGTAAACATCAAAGCAACAGCAATGCAGACATTTTTACAGCGGGATCTTTATTAGAAACTGAATTCATTAGGTTTAGTATGTCCTTTCAGTTATGGCTTATAGTTATCTAAAAATTTGATCAAAGCCTGACAGTAACTGTGTAAGGAAATAACACTTAAATAGCATTTATCTGAAATAACTGGATAATTGAAGATCAAAAAAAGACCAGGCATTGCTTTTCTAATCATCAGCTGTAGCCTGAGATTCCTGTTCTTAGCTTATGGGGTGGCATGGTCAACCACTATTTCTGGATGGAAAGTGGTGCCTTGGAGAAGGAGTGGGTAATTTCATGAATGAGCATACACCAGTGTCTAATGTTACACTTTATCTTGAAGTGAGAGAGGAATGCCAAGCAAAAAAAAAAAAAAGCCTATGGCGAAGTGTGACTTTTCCTGGCAATGTCCTGCAGAACTTGTGTGGGTGTGTGAATTTTGGAAATTCTGTGTGGTTTTTTTTAAGTGAATTATTACAGATAAGATGCCAAGGTGAAAAGTACAGACAGAAAGGCTGAAATAAACTTTAACACATCTCTCTCATGCCTGCTTCCCAAGTCCTCACACCAACCAGGGTGTCATAGGACTGATACACCATCATGGAGACTTTACCCCTAGCTGAGCTCATCATATCCTTCACAAATTTACACCATTCATCAGCAGGCCATATTCAAACTGTGCATGTAGCAAGCCCAACACTTCAAGGCCCTGGTAAACGTGTAGGGCAAAGATAGACAGGTATGCTGAAGCCTGGTGCAATCCACCAGTACTCCAGCTGCTGCTGTCACACCCGTGGCACCCATCACACTCACCAAGATAATGCCCCAGGATGAGTTGATAGAAAATTAGAGACCTTTAAAAGGTGATCATTCAGAAGGTTGGCTGAACACTAGAACCTTGACCATCAGTGAGGGTGGTCAACCCTTCATGTTCACCAAGCAACTGACCGAAGGATGGGACATCAACACTGATGTGGACCAGGTGGAGCTAGAACAGTTAACTATGCGATTGCCAAAAGGAACAGCAAAGTGGGTCCAGAGTTGCTTCCCTGCAACATTGGATGAGATGATCCAGCTGGCAGAGGAAGATATGGTGGCATATCCAGAGGCAGGTTTTCCCTCCTGTCTTACTTTCTCCCTCTCTTTCTCCCCCTCCTAAGAAATGAGATGCTCTATTTTTTCATATCTTAAACTTTTTCACCAGGTCTAGACTCTAAACTGACGCTCTCCTTCCCTGGTTCCTTTCCTCCTACTTCCTCTATTACTCTCTCTACACAAAGGTAGGCACTCAGGGAGCTGTGAGCATAGATTTAAGGCCTGGGTAGGTACATTGGTGCTGCAGCAAGCTTGGGCATTTCCAGGACTAGTGTCCAATTATGGAAGGGAAAATGTTGGTCTGGTTCCTTGAGATGGCACAGGCTTCTCTCATCACGCTGGGATTAATTACATAGCATATTCGAGAGTGTGCATATGGTGGACTTTGGTGGACTTTGGTTACAACCAAACCTCGATTCACCAAAACCTGATTCATGGTGGGGCATTGGAAAATGCATGTCAGGTAAGGATGTGTGCATTAGAGTTATTCATGAATATCCACTGGTCTGTTATCATTCAATTCTGGAGACACAAGCATTAAATGGAGGCATAGGTTACTACTCACAGCACCCATCCATTGATTTTGGGAATTAATTGACCAAGATTTGATCTTAAAAAGTATGCTAGTATGGGTCCTGTTACATTGTAATGAGATGTGGCATTTGTGCAGTGCTGACTGGAGGGCATTACCTGGGCCATTGACCTGGGCTGCATGCCCCTATGCTCCATGGGGATATCCCCTCAGGTATTTCCACTTGGAGCAGTCCCTAAAGCATACCTTTGACCAAGTGAAAGCATTTGATGGTCAGCAAGTCTGTCCAAATGCAGCATTGTCCAACCAATATTTTCCAAGTGATGCTGGTGATAATAAGCCACAGGGAAATGCTTTTTTGTGTGGCTCAAAATAATCCTATGGCTGGGAATTTAGGACAGGATAAGATACTAAACCATCCCATGGCCTTTTCCTATGGACTGGGCATTCGAATGCTGTGATTATCAGCTGGTGAATCCTCTGCCCACTTCAAAAGCACCATTGAGGTCCCCTTCAAAAGATTTGGTATGGCCAAAGTGCTAGTAGATTATGCTGCATGATATCTAGAAGTAGTGCCTTTTCAGAGTTATTTCCAGTGTCACAATCCTGAAATAGATTGTGACTAACCAGGACAATTTTTATGTAGCATGCATTATACAAACTTTATGAGGTTTAACAGCATTTACCATCCACAAACAGATAGACTGAATGATTTATTCAGAGGCTTAAAAATATAATTATTAACTCTTTCACTGTGGAAGTCGGCAAAAGTCCACAAAAGTGGCTGCGTGTGTATGTCAACAAATGTCAGGTTCTAGCAACAGTGGTCAATGGCAAATGTAGTGAATGTCTACACCATTTACTAGAGGGGGATGCATCAATGACATAACTTATTTTAATGTACTGTATGGCATGCAGATGTATTTGACAACATGGTAAATATAAAATATTATTAGCATGGTATCGTGCAGTAGTAATTGGAAAAAAGGAAAGTATTCTGTTGTAGATGTGTTACGCATTATTACTGATGCTGAACCTGATCTATCAGATGTTTACTTTGAAAAAATGAAAGGGAAACTAAAACACACTGGAGATAGAGCTGGAAATGCCCAACCCACTGTTCAGTTGCCAGTTACTTTTACAGGAATTTAATGTGTGGACAATGAGATGCATGGTGGTAAAACAGTGCAGAAACTACTTGTATTGTTAGGCTGTTGTGAATGCAAAATAAATGTTTCTGTCAGTTATCAAACATCTTGATTATTGGCCAAAATTATTCAGGACTGGGCCCAAAAGGTTGAAAATGTATCCACCACTAGAAGAGGTAAATATGATTTATAAGTTTGTACATGGCAATACTCAGAATTTGAATAAGTGGCTTGAACCCCTATTATTCACATTCTACCCAGTTTATGCCCATTTTTCTACCCAATTACTGTTTGGATGTAAGCCCTGCAGTGTACTAGATATTGTTTGGGAAAAATCTGAAGGAACCTTCACAGAGCAAGAATGAAATTCAATATGTTTTTGATCTAAGACCAAAACTTCATACATTGGGTCAACTAACACAGGAGACTTTGCTATGTTGCTAATTTCAAGAAAGTCAATCCAGGCTGTATAATGGGGCAACTTGTTTGCATGAGTTTTCACAAAGAGATTAAGTGCTTGTATTATTACTTACTGTATGTCAATCTTTAATTTATTTGCAAAGTCATAACGGCCCTTTAAGGTCACATGGCAAGTCAGAGATATCAGGGTAAGGCAAACAGTTAGAGCTGGGACACTGCAAAATCCCATGGAGAGAGGCAGCCCCTGTGGCTTTGGTGATGGTGAACCCTGAGAGAAAGGGGTGGGACCTGAAGTGAAACTGAAATCCACCTCAGTTGCCTCTCTCCATCCCAAAGAACAGAGGTTACCCAGTTACAGTCAGAGTTTTCCAAAATGTTTTTTGCCGTTACCTGGTTGCACTCACCTCATAGAACACCACATTGAAACCCCCCTTAGGATGGTTCTGCACAGCAGCCCCTACCTTTATCTCATACACAAAAATAGGGTGGCTTGAGATGAGTTCCAGGGCATGTTCAATACAGGGGTAATCCAGGAGTACCACAGGGACAAGGGCGACCTTCTTATTGTGGTTCCCAAGGCAGACAGTTTGGACCAGTTCTGTGTAGACTTTGGAAAAGACAGCAGCAATTGTGACTTGCCCTCTTTCAGACATCCCAAAAAATGTAGTGCCAGATCCAGTGTAGTGGTGAGAGCTGTGTCAACAGGCATTTACCCATGTTAAAACTGCACTTGTGGATACCCAATCATGCATTCTCTTCATTTGTTTCTCCTTTTTGTTTGACAGACAGGGAACTGAGGGCAGTGTTGTTGCAGTATATATGAGGAAGCGTGTCAGACCATGAAGTGGGCAGTCCTCACCCTCCAATAATATCTGTTTGGATGGGCCTTCACTTTCTGTTTAGACCACACACTGCATCAGTGGCATGAAAGAGCCCAGTGTGCAGGGGCATATTGGTATCTTGGACTTTAGCCACTGAAGTTTGAGGAGATCCACAGGCTGACACTACAGACCATTGTGGCAGATTTCCTGTGTCTTCAGAGCCAGGGAGTCAATGGCAAGTTGGACGGCTATCAGCCTGACTCCACCAGTAGGGGTCTGTGGTGACAGGGGCATGGTCAAATGGTGCTTGTTAATGGAATGTGGAGTCATGAAGAAGGCATGAGTAATTTCATGAATGAGCATACACCTGTGCATAATTAATGCTGCTCCTTTTTTATACTCTTGATCTTTCACTGGGGGATGCCAAACAAATACGGAGCCTGTGGTGCAGAGCAATGCATGTTCTCCTGACAGGCTCCTACTAAGCTTGTGTGTGCATATGCAAATTTTGGAAGTATTTGTTTATGCAGATTTCTGTTAAAAATGTTGCTAAGCTGAGAAGCCCAGACAAAAAGTCTTTTCTATGTAAAACAATTTATGATAATGATCTCAAAATGAAACATGCTATATAAATAAAGAGTAAAGATCATATCTAAATCACAAATTTTTACAAGTATGGTAAAGTCACACACATCACACATCACATTATCTCTAGCCGCTTTATCCTTCTACAGGGTCGCAGGCAAGCTGGAGCCTATCCCAGCTGACTACGGGCGAAAGGCGGGGTACACCCTGGACAAGTCGCCAGGTCATCACAGGGCTGACACATAGACACAGACAACCATTCACACTCACATTCACACCTACGGTCAATTTAGAGTCACCAGTTAACCTAACCTGCATGTCTTTGGACTGTGGGGGAAACCGGAGCACCCGGAGGAAACCCACGCGGACACGGGGAGAACATGCAAACTCCACACAGAAAGGCCCTCGCCGGACCCGGGGTTCGAACCCAGGACCTTCTTGCTGTGAGGCGACAGCGCTAACCACTACACCACCGTGCCGCCAGTATGGTAAAGTGTGTAGGATAAACATATTGTTACAGTTATGCATTGAGTATTTGAACAATTAGTCAAAGCATAAAAATCAGTGCCTGTGTGCACATATTTTAATCACAGCATTAGAAGAGGATATGAGGAAAACCTTGCCAGACCTGTTACAGAGTAAATGTACATGATTCCTGTAAACATATCAACGTTGGCACTCCAATAGTAATGGTGACGTTAAAAGAAATGTTATGAGAATAAATCCCTGCAGGTAAACATAGATAAAAACTCTAAGCAGTGCTATCAGAGGTTGTTCGAGGCAAATTAGGCTCAATTACTATGTGACACTTATCATGTAGAATCAAGGACAAAGCTGTAGTGGATAATTCTCTTTAAAATGTATTTTAAAAACTGGTTATTTTGTTTCAATGCATTATTTATGCTTTCTAAATAATCATGCACATGTGATGCATTGTACAGAAGAATAGAGTACAGAACTTAGAGCCAAGAATTTTCAGTCTTTGATCTGGCACTGTACTCAGTCACATTCTTTTAACAATCAAACCTTTTTTACAGATTAATTTGCCAAAAAAAAGCCATGCCTGACTTATTCTATTCAATTAAGAGGCAACCATGAAGCTAATTCATATCCACAGTAATATATATTCATCCATCCATCATCTGTAGCCACTTATCCTGTTCTACAGGGTCGCAGGCAAGCTGGAGTCTATCCCAGCTGACTACGGGCGAGAGGCAGGGTACACCCTGGACAAATCACCGGGTCATAACAGGGCTGACACAGAGGTAAACAACCATTCACACCTACAGTCAATTTAGAGCCACCAATTAACCTAACCTGCATGTCTTTGGACTGTGGGGGAAAACGTTGCACCCAGAGGAAACCCACGCAGACAACATGCAAACTCCACACAGAAAGGCCCTCACCAGCCACTGGGCTCAAACCAAGGACCTTCTTACTGTGAGGAGACAGTGCTAACCACTACACCACCATGCCGGCAAGTAATATACAAAATACTTTTAAAATTAAAATGCTTCAGTGTACTGCAGACTCACTGGGCTGTGGGGGAGATTACAAGTGTCCATTATCAATTATCAGAGCATTGTGTGTGTCACTCATTCATTGATGTAAGTGTTTTATCCTGCTCAGGGTGGCAGGGTGGCTCTGGGACCTATCCTGGAAACACTGGGGATAAGGCAGGAGTACAGTACACCATAGACACAATTGCATTATCATTCACATTATTTCCACACTCATTCATACCTAGAAGCAATTTAGAGTCACTGATCAACCTACTGGCATGTTTTTGAGAGATGGGAAGAAACTGGAGAACCCAGAGGAAACCCACAAAGACAAAACTTGATACGAAGAGTAACACAAGACTAGAATAAAATTGGGGTTCCTGGATCTGTCCCAATGACATGATTAGCATTACTATGAATGAGTAAGTGAGTGAGGAAGTCAAAAGTTTGAGTATACCTTCTAATTCCATGGGTTTTCTTTATTAATTAAAAGACACGTCATGTTTTAAAATAATGATGGATGTAATTTCTTTTTACTTAGCTGAGCAGTTCTTGACATAATATGGGTTACTACAGTTATTGAATCGGGCTATTTATTGTTTGATCTCAAATGCATTAAGAAAAGCATTTCAGGTGACTACCTTGTGAAGCTGGTTAAGATAATGGCAATAATGTGCAAAGCATCATAAAGGTAAACCCTGGCTACTTTGAAGAATCGAAAATATGAAACATATTGTTTACCACATTGTTCCATCCATCCGTTATCTGTAACCACTTATCCTGTACAGGGTCGCAGGCAAGCTGGAGCCTATCCCAGCTGACTATGGGCAAGATGCAGGGGACAACTTGGACAAGTCATTGCAGGTCTGATACATAGAGACAAACAACCATTCACACTTACACCTATGGTCAATTTAGAGCCACCAATTAGCCTAACCTACAGTGGTGCTTGAAAGTTTGTGAACCCTTTAGAATTTTCTATATTTCTGCATAAATATGACCTAAAACATCATCAGATTTTCACACAAGTCCTAAAAGTAGATGAAGAGAACCCAGTTAAACAAATGAGACAAAAATATTATACATGGTCTTTTGTTTATTGAGGAAAATGATCCAATATTACATATCTGTGAGTGGCAAAAGTATGTGAACCTTTGCTTTCAGTATCTGCTGTGACCCCCTTTTGCAGCAATAACTGCAACTAAACGTTTGTGGTAACTGTTGATCAGTCCTGCACACTGGCTTGGAGGAATTTCAGCCCGTTCCTCCGTACAGAACAGCTTCAACTCTGGGATGTTGGTGGGTTTCCTCACATGAACTGCTTGCTTCAGGTCCTTCCACAACATTTTGATTGGATTAAGGTCAGGACTTTGACTTGGCCATTCCAAAACATTAACTTTATTCTTCTTTAACCATTCTTTGGTAGAACGACTTGTGTGCTTAGGGTCGTTGTCTTGCTGCATGACCCACCTTCTCTTGAGATTCAGTTCATGGACAGATGTTCTGACATTTTCCTTTAG
Organism: Neoarius graeffei; assembly: GCF_027579695.1. NCBI lineage: Eukaryota > Metazoa > Chordata > Actinopteri > Siluriformes > Ariidae > Neoarius > Neoarius graeffei. The sequence continues at coordinate 91,317,161 of NC_083573.1, forward strand.
AATTCGCTGGTATAATTCACAGTTCATTGTTCCATCAATGATGGCAAGCTGTCCTGGCCCAGATGCAGCAAAACAGGCCCAAACCATGATACTACCACCACCATGTTTCACAGATGGGATAAGGTTCTTATGCTGGAATGCAGTTTTCCTTTCTCCAACCATAACGCTTCTCATTTAAACCAAAAAGTTCTATTTTGGTCTTATCCATCCACAAAACATTTTTCCAATAGCCTTCTGGCTTGTCCACGTGATCTTTAGCAAACTGCAGATGAGCAACAATGTTCTTTTTGGACAGCAGTGGCTTTCTCCTTGCAACCCTGCCATGCACACCATTGTTGTTCAGTGTTTTCCTGATGGTGGACTCATGAACATTAACATTAGCCAATGTGAGAGAGGCCTTCAGTTGCTTAGAAGTTACCCTGGGGTCCTTTGTGACCTCACCGACTATTACACGCCTTGCTCTTGGAGTGATCTATGTTGGTCGACCACTCCTGGGGAGGGTAACAATAGTCTTGAATTTCCTCCATTTGTACACAATCTGTCTGACTGTGGATTGGTGGAGTCCAAACTCTTTAGAGATGGTTTTGTAACCTTTTCCAGCCTGATGAGCATCAACAACGCTTTTTCTGAGGTCCTCAGAAATCTCCTTTGTTCGTGCCATGATACACTTCCACAAACATGTGTTGTGAAGATCAGACTTTGATAGATCCCTGTTCTTTAAATAAAACAGGGTGCCCACTCACACCTGATTGTCATCCCATTGATTGAAAACACCTGACTCTAATTTCACCTTCAAATTAACTGCTAATCCTAGAGGTTCACATACTTTTGCCACTCACAGATATGTAATATTGGATCATTTTCCTCAATAAATAAATGACCAAGTATAATATTTTTGTCTCATTTGTTTAACTGGGTTCTCTTTATCTACTTTTAGGACTTGTGTGAAAATCTGATGATGTTTTAGGTCATATTTATGCTGAAATATAGAAAATTCTAAAGGGTTCACAAACTTTCAAGCACCACTGTACATGTCTTTGGACTGTGGGAGAAACCAGAGCACCTGGAGGAAACCCACGCAGACACAGGGAGAACATGCAAACTCCACACAGAAAGGCCCCCATCGGCCACTGGGCTCAAACCCAGAACTTTCTTGCTGTGAGGCAACAGTGCTAACCACTCCACCACCGTGCCACCCACCATATATGTTCCATATGTTATTTCATAGTTTTGATGTCTTCAGTATTGTTCTACAATGTAGAAAATAGTCAAAATACAGAACAAACCTATGAATGAGTAGGTGACTGGTAGTATACAGGCATTACACTAGTTGTTACAGTAGTTGTGTGTGTGAGAAGGAGGGACAGAGTTTTGCTTGTCATAGTAACAAGAAATACAGTGAGACTTTCTTGTGAAGAGCTTGTTTTGTAGTTTCATGATGAAAGTTCTTTCACAGAATCAGATAATAATCTCTTTTCAAACTGTAGCACTGTCATGGTTTCCTTAAACAAACCCAGTACACAGTACAGTATGAAGAGGAATGAATGATGTAAACTTGGCAAAATATCAAACCAGTGGTGTGTGTGTGTGTGTGTGTGTTTGAGAGGCAGGCATGTGCATGTATTCAGAAATGGAGAATCACTTGCTTGCACATGTTAGAATTTGCTTATTCTAACATGTACAGGAAGTTTTACAGAAGAGCCGGGATATGTACATGGTCAGTACCAAATGTACGCTTCAGGACACAAATTTGTTTTTATTAGATTATTGCTAACAGCCAGGAAATGAAAAATGAAACTGAAATGTACTCTGTTTATGGGAAGTTTACTCATCAGTTTACTCATCAATGGAGTGATATCAAGTCAAAGTCCGTCTCACACCAAAATCTGGTCTTCCCAGGCAGTCTCCTGTCCCAGTACTAACCAACTCTTTAAAGGAGATACGCAGAGCCTTTATTTTTAAATAAATTTCTGAATGGATAGTATCTCCATCCTTGACTCTTGTATGCTGCATAAATGGGAATAAAAAATATATTTTTGAGAGTTAAAATCGACTGCAAAGTTGGCATTCGAGCTGCCCCGCTGAGCCAGCCAGCCCTGAGTGGGTGACGTCACAGCAGGAGCCAGTTTTAAGGCCAAGGCCTTTTACAGCTATAGACCAAAGTCATCTCATCTCATTCTCATCATCTCTAGCCGCTTTATCCTGTTCTACAGGGTCGCAGGCAAGCTGGAGCCTATCCCAGCTGACTACGGGCGAAAGGCGGGGTACACCCTGGACAAGTCGCCAGGTCATCACAGGGCTGACACATAGACACAGACAACCATTCACACTCACATTCACACCTACGGTCAATTTAGAGTCACCAGTTAACCTAACCTGCATGTCTTTGGACTGTGGGGGAAACCGGAGCACCCGGAGGAAACCCATGCGGACACGGGGAGAACATGCAAACTCCGCACAGAAAGGCCCTCGCCAGCCCCGGGGCTCGAACCCAGGACCTTCTTGCTGTGAGGCGACAGCGCTAACCACTACACCACCGTGCCGCCCACTAGACCAAAGTCATATAAATAAAAATTTATGGTGAAAGTAAGAAATACCGTTACTGACTTGCTCAACTAAAATTGATTTGACTTCATTGATTGTGGGTTGACTCTCATTAAAACAGGATGGGTGTTATAACTTATGCAACATACATGTACATGCATGCATTTTCACTGATAAAACATAAAAGGCTAATTAAATAATCAGATGAACTGAGACAATCACATTCTGAAGCAAATTAAATAATTTTATACCGGTAACTTAAACACACAATACAAGTTACATGTATTAATCTAAATGCAGGTAAACAATGTGTTGTTTTTGTATCCAAATGAGAGTCAGAGCTTACCCATCTGTATTCTCGCTTCTTGAAGGCTGATCATTTTTGAAACAATCTGACTGTTCAGTTCAGTTCTCTGTTCATTCATCAGGGGTACACCCTGGACAAGTTGCTAGGTCATTGCAGGGCTGATACATAGAGACAAACAACCATTCACACCTACAGTCAATTTGGAGCCACCAATTAGCCTAACCTGCATGCCTTTGGGGGAGACCAGAACACCCAGAGGAAACCCACACGGATACAACATGCAAACTCCACACAGAAAAGTCCTTATCAGCCACTGGGCTTGAACCCAGGACCTTCTTGCTGTGAGGTGACAGTACTAACCACTACACAATCCCATTTCATACACAATATGGTCAAATATTTTTATTTTTGCTCTGTGAATGAAAATAATTCCCAAAGAAGCCACAGCTAGACAGATTGTCAGTCATGAAACGCACAGACTGACTGACAGCCCATAGTAACTGTATTAACATTTTCAATGTCACAAAACAGAGATTATGCAGAAAAAATATACACTTGTGTGACACCGTGGTAATTAAAGAAGGCAACTGGACTTGCTTGAAATTCTTGAAGATGTTTCACCTCTCATCTGAAAGACTTCTTCAGTTCTGTCTGACTAGTGGGGAGTTCCAGGTATTTATCCTCTCATGGACCAAAAGCAACCCTAAGGAGCGTTGTTGAGGTCACATGGGCCATTGAGTCATCCTGTAGGTGTAGGTCACTGGAGGCCAGGTGTGAACAGTATAGCAGCCTAGAGAGTCTCTAGAGAGGGTCTCTAGAGAGTCTCTGTCAAGGGATATATGTTTGTCATGACAGGCCAATTCACTCAGCACCTCTGGATATAACCCTTGGTGAAAAGTAACTTTTAGTGCAGGCTCATTCCAACCACTACCAGCAGCCAATGTATGGAAGTCTAAGGCATACTCTGCGTCTCTTCTATTTCCCTGCTTGATTAACAAGAGACTCTTTCTGACCTCTATTCCTTCAGGTTCATGATCAAATACTCACTTAAACAGATCCAAGAAATGGTTGTAGAATGTGGTGTGTTCACCACCATGCTCCCATATCACAAGAGCTGATTGTAGAGCCTTGCCTGTGAGTAACGTGAGAAATTTAGCAATCTTCTGTTCATTGGAGATTCCGGTGAGTGGGGAGAAATATAGGGAACATTGGAGAAGAAATCCCTTACAGTTTGATGCTTCACCTGAGAACTTCTCCGGTAGTGGAATGAGCTGAGCGGTGCTGGCGGAAGATGTGGGGTGTGTTAGGAGTGCCTGCGATATAAGAGCAATGAGCTGCCTCATCCTAGTGTTGAGGTCGCTGAGCATCTGCTGATGTTCACTTAATAAGTGCACCTGAGCATTGAGTGCGGTCTGCTTCGCCTCTTCTGCTGCATCCATCGGTGGTGAAGTATTCTGTCAGGGTGCAGGCACTTACAGATGCAGGTGCAGGGAAGAGTGGGGAGAAGCAAACTGCAGACTGAGCCAAAAGGAAGAGGAGGAATCGTAGTCAGAGTAACAGGCAGGGGTCGGTTGATCAGCAAACAGGATAATGCAGAGAAAACAATAGAGCGAGTTTGGGTACTGAGCGTAGATAACGGTCTAAACATGGCAAGTCAGGCAGAAAGTAAATGGGTCAGTAAAGTTAGGCATGGAAACACAAAACAATACTTCGTGACATGAGAGAGCTGGGCTTAAGTAGGCGAGGTGATTGCTGAGGAATGAAAGACAAGTGCCATTAGTAATCAGGTGACAGAGGTGTTGTAGTTCAGAGCAGGCATGTTTGGAGGCTGTTCTGAGCTTGTGTTTTCCACATCATTACTGACACACACAGAAAGGCCCAGCTAATTGGTAGGTTTGAACCCAGAACCTGCTTGGTGTGAGGCAACAGCACTAATCACTGTGCTGCCCAATGTAGATTCAGATTCGATAAATTTGAAAGTAAAGCAATCAAGCTGAAAAGACTTTTACTTTTTTTTTAAACTCTTCCTTAGTGGGATGTTTTTTATGAAGTTCCCTATCCAGCCTAATCTCATAAATGACAGATTGATCCTGACGTACTCAGTGACATTTCATATTTTAATCTCATCATACTTTGTGTCCTAGACATATTGACACACTTACTTGATAAATGCATTCCAGAGCTGCCTCCCAACTGAATCAACAGATCTTAAAACTTTAAATATGTTGATTATATTGTCATAAGTTAGTTGAATTACATTAATGGCTTACATAAATGACTTTGCTCCTCTACACCTGTATACTGTAAAGATTTATAATCCCACTATCCAGTGTCACTCAGAAGAGGGTTACGTTTTGAGTCTACATTTCTTCCTCATGAGGTCTCAGGGAGTTTTTCCTTGCCACTGTCACTTCTGTTTGTTCATTAAGATTTTAAATATACAGTACATCCAGATTTCTGTAAACGTTCTTTGTGACGATGTGTTGTTAAAATCACTATACATATCACACTGAATTGAATTTAATTGAAATTTTTGAACTGGTAATGAAACTTAAGGTGTTTTTTCCCCTAATTTTACACATAGCTTACACATTATATGACTCATTCGATCATGTCAAATCCTCACACACTCTGAGTGTATGTAGTTCATATTTGGCCTGAGAGAAATCTACTGTAGAAAAAATGCTAGGCATTTATTTATTTATTTATTTATTTATTTTAATATTGTGATCACAAGATCTGCATGAAAGCATCAAATTCAGAAAGTTGGCATTGTACATGGTGTAATTATTTCCGTCGTTCAGACTGAACTCGTTCCAACTAAGGCTTGTGACTATAAGGATTCATGTGATGAGTCACGGTCCATGTCTCAGAAGGATGAAAGAGAGAGAAGGGGGCTTTGGGAAATAATTTCTCCCAAGAGTCAGACTACAGATTGTTCTCAGAGAGCATTAAGATGAGCGATTATAGCTGCAGAGAGATCTAATGAGGAATATTGACGCACTTTTCATCGGTCCACTGAATTTACTTATATGTGTTTGAAATACTATGATATGTTATTAGAGCTGAGCTTATTCTGTGCTTATAGCACATTTTTAGTAATTACTCTTTATATATATATATATATATATATATATATATATGGAGAGAGAGAGAGACTTAAACCTTTAAACCTTCTCTCTATTGAAGGATGCTAATAGCTCAGCCTCAGGTGAAATTTGATCCCAGCTCCAGTAGGGGGTGATGTCGAGTCACTGCTCTGCTGTCGGTACTGTTGAGTTTCTACCTTCATCAAAATCAGATTAATTCAGGGGGGTAAAGATTCAGATTCATTACAAAACAGTGTGTGCCAGGAAAAAGTTGGAACGCGATCACTGAGAAACTGGTCAACTGAAGTGACACAGTGACAAAACTGTACATCTCTGTTATTAGTGTATTACTATTACAGTATATAATATCCACCTGTGTAGTATAGATAGTATTTAGTCCTGGGTATGACTTTAAATTGCAACCGGTGGTGAGTCTTAGGTCCGGGAGGACTTGAGTATACCTTGAGTATATATATTGAGTTACCATTGCTCCCAGGTCTGCTCTGACAGGTAGCACCTGCATGGGTTCCAGCTATGGGTTAAATAGTACATCACCAATAAGGCATTAGCAGCAAGGTGCTTTTTGGTGCAATGTGGCAGGTGAACCCAACAGGGTCAATGACACACCACCTGATGGCATGCAAAAGAGTCACTCAAATGGCCAATGAATGGCATCACTTGGCAAGTCAGTTGTCACTGCAGGGCAACTTCCATACCCATCAGGTCTGTGGCACATGACTTTTGTACACCACTTGTGTTAGGTGCCTTGCTGAAGGGCACCTCAGCCATTCCTGCTGGTGCAGGGAATCAAACCAGCAACCTTTTGATCCCAAAGCTGTAGTTCTATAGACCATGGCTTCCCCATTGGATGTGTAATCACATTTGTACTGCCAGAAAAAAAGGGTGGAAATGGCAACAGCAAATGAAATGATAGAATTATTAGGAAGGATTCACTTCCAACAGTGGTTCTTAAAGAGGGGTCCAGGTACCCAGGTACCATCAGGCATCCGTGAAGAATATCCAGGGGATCTGTGATTTTATTTTCTTTAATTTAGCTACACTTAAAAATAAAGTTACCTATGAATAATGTAAAATAAAGTGACTGGAAGTGTTCTGTCTGACAGGAATAAAAAGCTCTATGGCTCTGATAAATAGACAAAATATTATTGTCTACTTTTACATAATGCTCATGAAGTAAATGTGTGTGTTTAATTTCCTTGTATTCAATATACATGGATGTACCGTATAAGATGGCGGTGTGCTCAGATGCAGTGGCTCATGGCTCTCCCCTTCAGTGTGCGTTTTTTGTATGTTTGTTTGAGGACTTTGTGTATTTTCGCTTTGGCAGTACACCACTACAGCTGCCAGAACATCGTAAATATTGGCTACCGACATAAGATTGCTGTTTCGAGGGAATTTCAATTCAGCCACAACATCCCAGACGAGCTAGCAAGACCGCCGGATTCTCCATGGTTTGTTGTTGGGTCTGGAAAGCGGCGCAGGCGAAGGAGGGAGAGGAAGCAGAAGCGAGGCTGCAGGTCCGGCCTCCTGCTAAGGCTAAGGAACCAACTGCACAAGCCACCCCTGCCAAGCCTGTATCTCACCAATGCCAGATCTCTCACCCACAAGACGGAGGATCTGGAACTACAACTTGCGGGAAATTGCTACATTCGAGACTGCTGTGCCCTCATTATTACAGAGACCTGGCTGAACCCAAAGATCCCCAGTGCTAGCGTGCAGCTAGCTGGTCGCTCCTGCACAGCTGGGATAGGACTGAGGACTCCGGCAAAAGTAGAGGTGGGGCGCTCTGTATTTACATGCATGAGGACTGGTGCAACAACAGCAGTACTATAGCGAAGCACTGCTCCCCCGACATCTTACATGTCTGTAAGATGTCGGCCTTATTTTCTCCCGAGATAGATAACCATAGTGATTGTCATGGCTGTTTACATCCCACCAGACGCTAACGCTAGCACGGCACTCTCTCTCCTGCTGAACGCCATCAATGAACAGCAGCAGGTCCACCCTGATGGCGTTCACATTATAGTTGGAGACTTTAATAAGACCAATCTTAAGACTGTACTCCCAAAGTTTCACCAGCACGTCAAGTGCCCACCAAGAGGGGAAAGGACTCTTGATCACGTGTGCTCCAACATCAAGCACGGTTACAGAGCCATGCCCCTCCCCCACCTCGGACAGTCAGACCATCTTTCCCTGCTGCTCATCCCTGCATACACCCCCCTCAGACGCAGATCCAGACCCACCACAAAGACTGTAACAACTTGGCCTGAGAATGCACTCAGTGAACTCCAGGATTGCCTTCAATACACAGACTGGGACCTATTTGAACATCAGGACCTGGAAACATTCACAGAGACAGTTTTGGACTACATCAAGTTCTGTATGGGAACTGTATCTGTGGACAAAATCATCCGGGTCTTTCCAAATCAGAAACCCTGGATGACCAGCCAGGTTCGCTCACTCCTCAAGGCCCGCAACACTGCCTTCAGGTCAGGCAACAGAGCCCTTTACAGCACGACTCGAGCTGACCTGAAGAAAGGGATTAAAAAAGCCAAAGCAGACTATAAAAGGAAGATAGAGTCCCATCTCACCAGCAACAGACCATGAGAGGTGTGGCAGGGCATACAGAACATCACCAACTTTAGAGGTGGTGATGTGACATCAGGAGTCCCGAGTAAATCATTGGCAGAGGAGCTCAATTGCTTCTTTGCTCACTTCGAATCTCCACAGTGACACTCACTTGCTCTAGCCCTGCCCCCACCCCCATCAGATCCCAGCACCCCTCCATTCATTGTAGAAGAGCAGGAGGTGAGGCATGTGCTCCAGGCAGTGAACCCCAGGAAGGCTGTCGGTCCAGACGGAGTACCTGGCAAGGTGCTCAGCGCATATGCCCACCAGCTGTCCCACATCCTCTGCAGGATCTTCAACCTCTCGCTGGCCCAAGCAGTCATCCCTACCTGCCTGAAGTCAGCCACAATAATTCCCATCCCAAAACAGTTACCCACAACCAGCCTCAATGACTACCGCCCTGTTGCCCTCACCCCGGTAATTATGAAGTGCTTTGAGAGACTGGTTCTTCAGCACATCAAAGACTGTCTCCCCCCCACACTCGACCCCCACCAGTTCGCATACCGGGCGAACAGATCTACGGAGGACGCCATCACCATAGCTCTGCATGCTGTGTTGAGCCACCTGGAACAGCAGCAGAGCTATGCAAGAATGCTCTTTGTAGACTACAGCTCGGCATTTAACACGATCATCCCGGACACTCTGATCACAAAGCTGGACATTCTAGGCCTCCCTCCTCTCACATACACCTGGATTAAGGACTTTTTGACCAACAGGCCCCAGACTGTGAGACTTGGCCCCCACCTTTCCTCCACACGTACACTGAGCACCAGTTCACCACAGGGCTGCGTGCTGAGCCCCCTCCTGTACTGTCTCTACACCTACGACTGCAGTCCGGTCTATGGCGACAACATGATCGTCAAATTTGCTGACGACACCACAGTGATCAGGCTGATCTCAGATGGAGATGAGACAGCCAACAGGGAGGAGGTTCAGAGGCTCACGACCTGGTGCTCAGTAAACAACCTGGCTCTAAACACCACAAAGACAAAGGAGATCATTGTGGACTTCAGGAGGAAGAAAAGTGACCCCCCTCCCACACACACACATCAACGGCGAGTGTGTGGAGAGGGTCCACGATTTCAGATTCCTGGGAGTCCAGATCTCTGGTGACCTCTCCTGGACAATCAACATCTCAGCCGTTATAAAGAAGGCTCAGCAGCATCTACACTTTCTGAGAGTCCTCAGGAAGAACAACCTAGACCAGAAGCTGCTGCTGGCCTTCTACCGCTCCTCCATTGAAAGCCTGCTGACGTACTGCTTGTCCATCTGGTATGGGAGCTGCACTGCTGCAGAGAGAGGGAGGCTTCAGAGAACAGTCACAGCAGCACAGAGGATTGTCGGCTGCCCTCTCCCCTCCCTGATGGACACATACAGCACCCGGTGCATCAGCAGAGCTCGGAGCATCATCAAGGACAATTCACATCCTGCCTCCCAGCTGTTTGAGCTGCTTCCTTCTGGGAGGCACTACAGATGTATCAAAACAAGGACTACCAGAATGAAAAACAGCTTCTTCCCAAGAGCCATCACCATACTGAACTCTGAGAGGAAACAACACCAGCCACAAATATAATGTCTACATTATACAAAACATCTGTCACTGTCACTGCTGCTCTCACTTTCTGTGCAATACAAATTATTTATTATTTATTCTGTACATAGCTCATTCATATTCATATTCATACTTGGATATAAGACACTTTTATACTTATTTCAATTTTTGTAATGTTTATTTGTTAGGATTTAAGTTTTTTTATGCTTACTTTTTTGCACTGGAAAGGGAGAAGCTCTCCAATCTTGTTATACAGTTGACTGTAAAATGACAATAAAGGGCATTCTAATTCTTCTAATATACACATGATGGATTCATTCAAGGACTAACGTCTTGTTGACCACCACATGTTAAAGTATTAAACAGTCAATTTTGGATGGATAAAAACGAACGGAAATAGCAATTACAAGTGACATACTTTAGGAAGCATTCCTTTGCAGCATCCACACCACACATGTTTGACTGCTGCCTCCTAGTGGACAATAACACACATTACTTTTTTAAATCCCATTGACCTCATCCATTTCTTTGCATTAAAATGCAATGATGTGAATATTCAACACTTTAATAGAACTAATCCTTTCTTATTAATATAGTTCAATAGTATTTGTTAAACTACACATAGGGCAGCATGGTAGTGTATTGGTTTGTACTGTTGCCTCACAGCAAGAAGGTTCTGGTTTCGAGCCCAGCAACTGACGGGGGCCTTTCTGTGTAGAGTTTGCATGTTCTCCCTGTGTCTGTATGGGTTTCCTCTGAGTGCTCTGGTTCCTCCCACAGTTCAAAGACATGCAGTTAGGTTTACATAGGGCAGCCATGGTTGGGCTGAAGTGCCCTTGAGCAATGATTGTTCTCTGCTTTGGGTCTCCAGTTTACGCTCAAGGGTCCTCTAGCTTGTGAGAAGGTCCCAGCTGCAGCCCAGAGAATGAGGCATGACTACACATGCCCTTTGACCTAGCCATAACCCTTGGGCAGGGCTACCCTCATGCCTCCTTACCCTGTTCCCCAGGTTGCAGCTTGCTATACTTGTCACTTATGGTGTGCTCTTTGTAACATCACAGACAGGGTCTTCGATTCTAATGTTTGGTTTTGTTGAATTCACACAACAGTAAGTGTGAGGAGCATCAAACTTTCTTTCTTTTGCATTTATAAAAGGTTTAATTCAGAAATTAAGGTAAGGTGCAACAGGTAAGTAAGGTTGCTTCATTAAGACTAATCCTTGCCAGTTGATGCTTGAGGAAGTTTTGCTTTGTACAAATGCATATGCAGGCCTGTTTATGCAAATGAGGCTCTGTCAAATTATACATGAGTCCATTGCATACTTAACAAAACCTATAAATCTAGTCTTAGGATGTTATTTTAGATTTAAAATGTTTATTTCACAGGGAACATGCTTTCAAGAGAACTTTAATCGGGCTACAGAAAGTCTCATTCATCTCATCTCATTATCTCTAGCCGCTTTATCCTTCTACAGGGTCGCAGGCAAGCTGGAGCCTATCCCAGCTGACTACGGGCGAAAGGCAGGGTACACCCTGGACAAGTCGCCAGGTCATCACAGGGCTGACACATAGACACAGACAACCATTCACACTCACATTCACACCTACGGTCAATTTAGAGTCACCAGTTAACCTAACCTGCATGTCTTTGGACTGTGGGGGAAACCGGAGCACCCGGAGGAAACCCACGCGGACACGGGGAGAACATGCAAACTCCACACAGAAAGGCCCTCGCCGGCCACGGGGCTCGAACCCGGACCTTCTTGCTGTGAGGTGACAGCGCTAACCACTACACCACCGTGCCGCCAATACTATGCACTGTTAAACATTTTCCACTACCATTTTCAGGACAAAATCCAACAGTAATCAACATTTTGGGAAATTTTCTTCTGCAGTATACTTCTAATAAAGAATAGGAATAGTCTAAACATGTAAAATTTCAATAATTACAAGCTGAGAAAAGAGAAGCTATTGCTGTTAATGAGCAATTGCAATCATCAGAAGAAGCAGAGCATACACACAGTGCAGGGTCTGTGCAAACTGCAAGGTCTGTCACTGAATCACGTCCAGGACTACAATGAATCCTGGAGACTATTTCAGAAGCTGAGGAAACACCAGATGTTACCTTGTACACCTGGAACACCAAAAAGAAACATTTATAATTCCAGGTGCCAAAACTGAAGAATCCATCCATAACAGCTTATCCTGTGCAGGGTCACATGCAAGCTGGAGCCTATCCCAGCTGACTATGGGCAAGAGGCAGGGTACACCCTGGACAAGTCGCCAGGTCATCACAGGACTGACACATAGTGACAAACAACTATTCACATCTACAGTTAATTTAGAGCCACCAATTAACCTAACCTGCATGTCTTTGGACTGTGGGGGAAACCGGAGCACCCAGAAGAAACCCACGCAGACACAGGGAGAACATGCAAACTCCACACAGAAAGGCCCCCATCAGCCACTGGGCTCAAACCCAGAACCTTTTTGCTGTGAGGCAACAGTGCTAACCACTACACCACCGGCAACACTGCTCTACTGACACCAATATGAGTAAGTTTACAATAAGAAATATGCATTACATATAAAAGTGAACAATACTGTTAATTTTACTGAACATATAAAACAGTGTTTGGCATGTGAGACTTGAACATGAGATTTCCTTTCTCGATTCTACAGGATCACACAGTGTGGATTCCAGAACAGAGATGCAAAAGAAATGGTCCATCTTTTCCTAGATCTTCTCCGCTTTTAAATCACACTTATGCACAAAATGATAGGTACCACTTCAACAATAATATTCCACAGCAGCAGTATGAGTATAGTAAGTTCATAATACTGTAATTGGCTTGCCTGGTAAAGATGCGTTACAAAAACAATGTGAGAAGTTTAGGACTCCCCCCATTGAGGCAGCATCCACTGTGCTGTGACATGTTGTGATGTACTGCCATGGCCTTCAAAACACAGAGGGACTTTCAGCTGTCTTGCAGTCTCTATAAGAAGGTGAGTACTTTAGGACCCAGGCAGTGCACTGGATCTATGACCCCAAATCAGAAAAACTTGAGACATTAGTTTGAAATTAAAATTAAAACTGAAAATAATGATTTGGAAATAATTGCACTCAAATCAATGTCTGCACATTATTTGACGGTTTACTTCATGATTATTTATTTATTTATCTATTTATTCATAAAATAAATACACTTCAATTTTGATTCCTGCAACACATTTTTTTTTTTTTAAAGTTGGGATAGTAAAGAATTTACCACTTTATAATGTCACCATTCCTTCTCACAACTCTTAAAAGATGTTTAGGTACTGAAGACACCAAGTGATGAAGCGCGTCAGGTGTTATTTTGTCCCATTCATCCTGCAAACAGGTCTTAAAGTGTGCGACAGTACAGGGTTGTCATTGTCATATTTTTCATTTCAATATTAGGCACACATTCTCTATTGGGGCAGAAGGGACACACCCTCTTCTTCCCCAGCCACACCTTTGTAATATGTGCAGAATGAGGTTTTGCATTGTCTTGTTGAAATACCTTTGGCAAAGATATTGTCTTGAAGGCAGCATACGGTATGTTGCTCCAAAATCTCACTGTACTTTTCTGCATTAATGTTCCATCACAGAAATGTGTTACCTTTGCCAAGGGCACTGACACAACCTCATACCATGATGCACCCTGGCTTTTGGATTTGTGGCTGGTAACAGTCTGGATGGTCCTTTTTACCTTTGGTCTGGAGCACATGGGGTCCATTTCTTCCAAAAAAGACCTGGAATACTGATTCATCTGACAACAATACACATTTCCACTGTGTGATGGTCCATTCCAGATCCCTCCAAGCCCAGAGAAGTTGACAGCGCTTCCTGACACATTAAATATAAGGCTTATTTTTGCACAGCAAAGTTTTAACTGGCATTTGTGGATTTAACTCCATGTTGTAGTGCTTGCCAAAGTAATCCTGAGTCCATTGGTTCTATCAGCTATAGATTAATGACTGTTCTTGATGCAGTGCCATCTGAGGGATTGGGGATCATGGGTCTTCAGCTTAGGCTTGTGCCCTTGACCTTTGTGCACTGAAATTCCTTGAATCGTTTAATGGTTTTATGCATTGTACAGGGTGAAATATCTAAATCCCTTCCTATCTTTCTTTAAGGAACATTGTTTTTAAATGTTTCAATGATTTTTCTCATGCATTTGTTGATAAACCAGAGATCCTCAGCCCATATTTACTTCTTAAAGACTAAGCCTTTCCTGGATACTGATTTTGTACCAAATCATGATTACAATCACCTGTTGACATCATCTGTTTCAAATGACATCATTATTTAATTGTTTTACCTCATTACTAGCCTTAAATTGCCCCAACTTTTCTTTATCCCAACTTTTTTTTTTGAATGTGTTGCAGGCTTGAAATGCAGGAATGGATGCATATTAACAAATTAAATTAAACTGACCAGACAAAACATGAACCATCTTCGGTTTGTACTGTCTGAAATTAAATACAAGTCAAAGTAAAATTAGAAATCACGCTTGTCTCAACTTTCTCTGATTTAGGATTGTATAAAAATTATCAGTTTGAACAGTGAATACTTTTTGGCAGGAAAACAGTATTCTATAATATTTTAATATTCTGTTTGTAAACAGACTCTGGAGCGCAGTAGTCATATTTGTCACTCTCTGCAAGTAAATAATCCAAAGCTTTTTCTTCGTGATCTGAGACAAAAAAAAGGTTTATTTTGTAATTAATGTGAATTGTGAATCCTTTATAATAAATGCAAACCATAAACATGACCACCATCAAATCTGTATCTTCTTCTCTGTTCTGCAACTGCAAACTCCAGTAACACATGTTGATGCATGTTTTGGGATTCCTGCATGTCACACAATGACATCATCAAATTACAGCATTACTGTGGTACAACATCTCATCTCATTATCTCTAGCTGCTTTATCCTGTTTTACAGGGTCACAGGCAAGCTGGAGCCTATCCCAGCTGACTACGGGCGAAAGGCGGGGTACACCCTGGATAAGTCGCCAGGTCATCACAGGGCTGACACATAGGCACAGACAACCATTCACACTCACACCTACGGTCAATTTAGAGTCACCAGTTAACCTAACCTGCATGTCTTTGGACTGTGGGGGAAACCGGAGCACCCGGAGGAAACCCACGTGGACACAGGGAGAACATGCAAACTCCGCACAGAAAGGCCCTCGCCGGCCACGGGGCTCGAACCCGGACCTTCTTGCTGTGAGGCGACAGCGCTAACCACTACACCACCGTGCTGCCTCTGTGGTACAACATGACATTCTTAATGACTTCCACAAATTAGACTTTTAGAACATAAGTAGCATATTGGAAAAACAATCTATTTTACCTTTCCCTCCATGCACGGTGGTGTAGTGGTTAGCACTGGTGCCTCACAGCAAGAAGGTGCCGGGTTCAAACTCAGCGGCCTTTGAGGGCCTTTTTGTGTGGAGTTTGCATGTTCTCCCCATGTCTGCGTGGGTTTCCTCTGGGTGCTCCGGTTTCCCCCACAGTCCAAAGACATGCAGTTAGGTTAATGTGAGGTGGCCTTGGGCTGAAGTGCCTTTGAGCAAGGTACTGTACCTAACCCCTGACTGCTCCCTGGGCGCTCTGGTGTGGCTGTCCACTGCTCTGGGTGTGTGCGCGCGTGTTCACTGCTTCGGATGGGTTAAATGCAGAGGATGAATTTCACTGTGCTTGAAGTGTGCATGTGACAAATAAAAGTTTCTTCTTCTTCTTCTATGACACACATTTCTACTATATTAGCAGATTGTTAGCCAGTTAAAAACACACTAGATGCAGTGTGTGAAGACAGAAGCCTTAGCATTCAGATTAAAATAAATAACTTAGTCAATAAAATAAATAAAATTTATGATTATGATTCAATTTTAGAGATATTTAAACAGGATTATGCAAATGAAGCTGCCAGCGGACCAGTGGAGTTTAAGGGGTTAGAAGAACGGCAGTTTCTAGGTCACCCTGGAGGATTTTGAAGTTTCTAAATGCAATATTAGCCACTGTTTTCTTTTCTTAGAAGGATGATAGGTCGGCACCAAAGAGATTATATCTGTCCGAGCAGAAAATTTCATAGAGTAGCCATTCCCAAACCTAAGAATGCTGCGGCATAATTTGAAATCTGAAAATCTTCTGCAGCCCACCCAAACCTTTAATCACAACTCTGATCAACACACATGACTAAGATGACTTCCATCCATTCATTATCTTAGCCACTTATCCTGTACAGGGTCGCAGGCAAACTGGAGCCTATCCCAGCTGACTATGGGCAAGAGGCAGGGTACACCCTGGACAAGTCATCAGGTCATCACAGGGCTGATACATAGAGACACACAACCATTCAAACCTACAGTCAATTTAGAGCCACCAATTAGCCTAACCTGCATGTCTTTGGACTGCAGGGGAAACCAGAGAACTCAGAGGAAACCCACACAGCACAGGGAGAACATGCAAACTCCATACAGAAAGGCCCTCATCCACCACTGGGCTCAAACCCAGGACCTTCTTGCTGCTTACTGTCACCTGAGGTGACAGTACTAACCATTACACCATTGCGCTGCCCCACTAAGATGATGTATTTTCCCATATTTTAATTTCATAAACAGAACAATTCTATGAGAACATGGGTCTACAGCAATATAGTGCTAATTAATAATCCATCCACATACCAGTAGCAATTTGTAATGCTGTATTCCATCAGTTACACTTCCCTGCCAATGATGAGATATAAGATACATTCCAGATCAAAAATGGGTCAGATAAATCAGTATGAAAATCAAGTTTATTGCCAAGTACATTCTCACAAACAAGGAATTTGCTTTGGTGATTGTCGCTTGAACAGTTAAGATAGAATAATTTAGCAAAGACAAAAGTAGCTATATACATAGAATAAAAAAATAAGAAGAATCTAAAATATAAAAATTTGAAAAGGGGGCTAATTTAAGGGGTATGTGCATGAGTTGTTTTACAGTCCAAGCTGTACAGTATGTTTGAAATGTGCAAAAATAGGTCACATGATGAAGATGGAGACAAGTCATGACGTGAATGTGTAAGAGGAAGAGAATATGTGCAGTGGGTTAAATAAATTGCCAAGCTGTACAGTGTGTGCCAGAATGTGCAATAAAAGTTCACAGAATAAAGATGTATGACATGACCATGAAATGTGCAAAATTGTAGTCCAGAAACAAAATGCATGAATGTCACAGATTGAAAATGTGAGGTTAGAGTCAGTGGGATCTCTGATCTTGTTGATGAAGCCAGCTGCATTGAGGAAAAAGCTGGCCTTATGGGTTCTAATGGACTGCAACCTCCTACCAGAGGGGAGTCATTCAAAAAGTTTGTGTCCAGGGTGAGAGGGGTTGGCCACAATCCTTTCTGCTCTCCTCAAGGTCCTGGATTCATACAGGTCCTGAAGAGATGGAAGGTCATCCTCTCAGCAGAGTGAATGATGCGCTGCAGTCTGCCCTTGTTCCTGGCAGTGGCAGCAGCATACCAGACGGTGATGGAGGAGGTGAGGATGGACTCAATAATGGTGGTGTAAAAGTGCACCATTATTGTCTTTGACAGATCAAATTTCTTCAACTGCTGCAGGAAGTACATCCTCTGCTGTGCTTTCTTGGTGAGAGCGCAGACACATCTCCCACTTAAGGTCCTGAGTGATGATAGTGTCCTGGAAGTGGAAATACTTCACAGAGGTTACTGGGGAGTCAGACAGGGTGGCAGATGTGGGTGTGGCAGAGCTCCTCCTGAAGTCTACAATCATCTCCACTGTCTTTGGACCATTAAGCTCTAACTTGTTCTGCCTGCACCAGGACACTAGATGGTCAATCTCCCACCTGTAGGCAGACTCATCCTCATCAGAGATGAGTCCAATGAGGGTGGTGTCATCTGCAAACTTTAGAACCTTGACAGACTAATGTCCTGGAGGTGCAGCTGTTGATGTACAAGGAGAAGGGTAGAGGAGAGAGGACGCAGCCTTGGAGGTTCTGGTGCTGATGGTTTGCGAGTCAGAGATGTATTTCCCCAGCTTCACGTGCTGCTTCCTGTCAGACAGGAAGTCAGTGATCCACCTGCAAGTGGAGTCAGGCACACTCAGCTGGAATAGCTTGTCCTGCAGAATAGCTGGGATGATAGATTTGATTAGATTAGATAAAACTTTATTGATCCCTTTGGGAGGGTTCCCTCAGGGAAATTAAGATTCCAGCAGCATCATTACAGATAAACAGAGAAAAGAAATAGAGAAAACTTCTAGATAAATTAAAATAAATTAAGTATTTACATGTACAAATATAAAAAGAATAAGATATAGGGAAGAGAGGAAGGGGGGAGGAAGGGGGGAGAGAGAGGGAGAAGGGGGGCAGCAGGAGAGATATTGCACTTTATATTGCACATTGTCCGGTATTGCTTATTGTTAGGCTAGGCTACTGCTCCTTCCCATCCTCTGTCCTCCTCCTCCTGTTACCCCTTCCCCCCAAGAGAGGAGTTGTACAGTCTGATGGCATGAGGGACAAAGGAGTTTTTGAGTCTGTTCGTCCTGCACTTGGGAAGGAGCATTCTGTCACTGAACAGGCTCCTCTGGTTGCTGATGACGGTGTGCAGAGGGTGACTGGCATCGTCCATGATGTTCAATAGTTTGTCCATAGACCTCTTCTCTGCCACCATCACCAGAGAGTCCAGCTTCATGCCGACCACAGAGCCGGCCTGCCTGATCAGTTTGTCCAGCCTGGATGTGTTCTTCTTGGATATGCTGCCCCCCTAGCACACCACAGTGTAAAACAGGACACTGGTGACCACAGACTGATAGAACATCCACAGGAGTTTCCTGCAGATGTTAAAGGAAACTCCTGTGGATAGTGTTGAAGGCGGAACTGAAATCCACAAACAGGATCCTAGCATAGATTCCTAGGGAGTCCAGGTGCTAGAGGATGAAATGAAGAGCCATGTTGACTGCATCATCTGCAGATCTGTTGGGTCTGTAGGCAAACTGTATGGGGTCCAGGAGCAGATCAGTGATGAAGAAATGAGAAATTTAATAATTTAAATTCCATGGCTTTTTTTTTTTAGTTCTGATTACCTTTTTATATGTAAATACTTAATAATAAACATTTTTGTAATAATTTAAAATGTAATTACAATTTTAAAAAAAAATTATTGTAAATGACCTCTTGTTGCGGGCGGCACGGTGGTGTAGTGGTTAGCGCTGTCACCTCACAGCAAGAAGGTCCGGGTTCGATCCCCGTGGCCGGCGAGGGCCTTTCTGTGCGGAGTTTGCATGTTCTCCCCATGTCCGCGTGGGTTTCCTCCGGGTGCTCCGGTTTCCCCCACAGTCCAAAGACATGCAGGTTAGGTTAACTGGTGACTCTAAATTGACCGTAGGTGTTAGGTGTGAGTGTGAATGGTTGTCTGTGTCTATGTGTCAGCCCTGTGATGACCTGGTGACTTGTCCAGGGTGTACCCCGCCTTTTGCCTGTAGTCAGCTGAGATAGGCTCCAGCTTGCCTGCGACCCTGTAGAACAGGATAAAGCGGCTACAGATAATGAGATGAGATGAGATGAGATGAGACCTCTTGTTGCCCACCAGCAGTACCTTTAGTGCCCATGAGAGGGCGGCCACCCACATTTTGGAAAACACTGGTGTCAACATCAGTGCATCCATTCTATCAATAGTGGTCCATGGTATGATCTATGACTTTCTGAAGTCCAGAGTGACACATTTGGTCACTTTTTATTGAGAAATTATTTTATTATAATTAATCAATTATATTATCAACTATCTTGTTTACTATATAAGTACATACACCTGTCAACAGATCCAATACTATAAATCCCAGGAAGCCCACAGACATTTCAGCAATGGCTGGGTGTAGGCTTTATTTACATTGACCAAAGGATGACAGCACCACAGTCCCATACATGTCAACCTTTAGTTACCCATGCCCTTACAAAATCTGTACTTTTCCCTTACATCCACCCATGAGCCCTTATACACGAGAACAAATCCCAATATATAATCCAAAGCACTGATTGTTTTATTCCACATTATACACTCCTATTGTAATAGGCATATTTATCACACTGCATCAAGTTAAAGGGATCAAATAAGCATGTACTGAATAAAAAGAAATTTTAGATCCCAGAGAAAACAACTGAAACAAAAAGGACTATATGGAGAGTCAAGTAAACAATTATCTACTAAAGAGAATGACTGAACTATAAACTTAATTATTTAATATACATTGTTGTCTATGTGTCAGCCCTGTGATGACCTGGCGACTTGTCCAGGGTGTACCCCGCCTTTCGCCCGTAGTCAGCTGGGATAGGCTCCAGCTTGCCTGCGACCCTGTAGAAGGATAAAGCAGCTAGAGATAATGAGATGAGATGAGAGACATTGTATCAGTAATACCAGAATTATTGATGTAAACTTTGCAAATAAAATGTATTAATATTAAATAGTTCATAAAAATTACACAAAGTTCTATTTGACAAGTGTTGACATCACCTACTGTACAATATTACATTCCACCAAAGAAAATTACTTGAAATATAACATCAGTAGGTATGTTAATTAAAATAGTAGGGTACATGTAATAAATTATATATAATCATGTCAAACAGTAAATGAAGATGTTCCATTTGAGAAAAAAGTGTTGACACCACAAGCAGTGTTCAGTCCAACTAAAGATGACTGAACCACATCAAGTATATTATGTAAACGAGGATAAGTGAAAATATTAATAAATTATGAAGTTAAATTGAAAATCTTCACAGTAATTTATAACAAGAATTTAAATCTTATTCCTTCTTGGAGTGATTTTTGTTGTACAAAGATGTTGCAGATTTGGCAGAAGCTATAATATCACTGCTTGGGTAGCAGTTGTAGCTCCTCATCACAGTTCATTTTAATTTGCAGATATGCAGTTAATGTGTCTGCAGCCGTATTTTTTCTGTACTCAGGATGAATTTTCCTAACCAATGAAAAAGCCCTCTCACTATCTGCATTGCAATGTGGGAGGCACAGCAAAGCAGTAAAAAGTTGTTTCAGCATTGGAAACCTGGCAACACCCAGAGCAGTTTTTACATCGAAGACCTTCCCCCAATATACATCTATTATTTTCCTGGTCAATAAAAGAAAATCAGAGCACGGCAAACATGTAGATGGTGTTAAATTGCTTCCATCCCCTACTACATGTTTTAGAGACAGGTTACCAACGGTCGTTACCACCATTACTCTTCATTCAATACTTTTCCAGTTTACTGACAGCTGATGGTAGTAACGAGTATTGGTCATCTGTGTCTACTTATAATGTCTATCAGCAATTAAAATGTTTAGGGAAGCGAAACCAGAAGTCACCAGGTAACTACAGTTGCCGTTGTATAAATGGCGACTCCCAGTATTGCCTCCCTAAATTATCATCATGATGGAGGAAGCTTTCTTACATGCAAACAGTAAAAACTTTTTAAAAAAAATGCTTACCTGTGCAGTCTTTGAATCGAGAAACTTTTTTTTTTTTGCTAGCTGTGATAAATGGTCTGCCACAGTCGGGGGGATGTTGTGTTCCACGAGAAATTGGCAGAACATAACTTCTGCAGCCGTCACAGAAGTCTGGGCAGTCTGAGCCGATGTACTTAAAAGACCGAGAAAAACACGTGCAACTATAAAACCACATAAATCGAAAATAGTTCCATTTCATTGGGCATGCGTGTTTGAAAAAATAAATGGTGGATGCTAAGAAAATTTTCTCAGAGTAATGGAAAAAGTCTCTGATACAAAACGTAATTTTCCCGTATGAAAATCAGTGTATGCCGTATTAGCCAAAAAATGGCATTTTCCTGTACAAAATACAGGGAAACCGTATAACTTGACATGTATGCAGTCCCAACAGCAAAGTTAAACTGGCTGTAATCAAAGAAAATTGTGCTTAGCTACATAGCACAGGACAATTGCATGACATTTCACAGTCTTACCAAGACCACATTAAAGATATTTTTTTGGGCTTTTTTCACCTTTTATTATTGGATAGGACAGTGTAGAGACAGGAAATGAGCAGGAGAGAGAGACGGGGAGGGATTGGGAAATGACCTCAGGCCGGAATCGAACCCGGGTCCCCAGATTTATAGTATGGCGCCTTATCCACTTGAGCCACGACACCCCCACCAAGACCACATTAACCTGTTTCTGCTGTCATGCCTGGGTGTCTATTGTTTACTCACATGGCTAATCCAAAATAATGCATGGATATAATGTTAATGGTAGCTACTTTAGAAGACAGAAAACCAGCACAATTGGTAAAGTTACTTCAACAAGGAGTCTCCTTTATAAAAATGTCAAGACTAAACATACTTGAATAGAAATCTTTTCGAAAGTGATGTTTTTGCTTCTCACTGCCATCTTGCCTGGTGGTTAACTTTTCTACCTTTTCCCATCATACCATTTCACCATTCTACAGTTGATGATTTCACTAATAAAGGTTATAGGTTATATACTAATAAAGGTTATAGGTAGTTATAGGTAGGACACCTAGAAAAATAAAATTTAATTTGGCCTTGACCACAAAATACCTCCAAAATGGTGATGAACCAAAAATGCACTTAGGTTTTATGTAATCTCTCAGAGAATGATTGCACAGCAAGCATCTTCTTCTTTTGGTGTTTTATGGGAGCTGGCATTACTGTCACCTTCTGAAAATAGTCTATTAATCTCTCAAGGGTGAAAATGAAACAAAGCTGATTTTACCTGCAATTGTATTTAGCTTAGTTTGTGTTGCATTGTTCATTGTAGGTTTTTATTGAGTTTCTGTATTTTGAAAAAAACAGCTTTTATTTTTATTTAAATTAACATAATTAGTTTTCAGTGCTTGTTTTAGTTTGAATTTTCTTTAACTATATTAACCCTGTCCTGCATTGGTCTGGCAGTTAATCCAGATTAAGGCCATGTCCACTCACTGTAAACCATCCCATGACACATACTGCTCAAAACCATGCTAAATGTGGACATATCCTCTGTTATTCAGACTCCTGCCCCATCAGATGCGAGATACCACCATAGATCTGTTAAAGGCACCAGTGTCTGTGAAGGTTCTTAGTCATCCAGGTCATAGTAAAAGATAGGTGTGAAAAAAGGCAACTGCACTTGCTTGAAATTCTTCAAACAGATGAGATGTGAAACATCTTCAAGAATTTCAAGCAAGTCCAGTTGCCTTTTTTAGCACCTACGGTTTAAAGGCACCACTCCACCTCAAAATGGTATCTATCCTCTATCATTGGAAGAAATTCAGCCTTGGAAGAATATATAGAGGAAGTACTTCAACAGTTCTTTATTCACCCCCTCTACTTTGGCTAGCTTATGCTGGGTTTATATATATATATATATATATATATATATATATGGGCGGCACGGTGGTGTAGTGGTTAGCGCTGTCACCTCAAAGCAAGAAGGTCCGGGTTCGATCCCCGTGGCCGGCGAGGGCCTTTCTGTGTGGGGTTTGCATGGTGTCCGCGTGGGTTTCCTCCGGGTGCTCCGGTTTCCCCTCACAGTCCAAAGACATGCAGGTTAGGTTAACTGGTGACTCTAAATTGACCGTAGGTGTGAATGTGAGTGTAAATGGTTGTCTGTGTCTATGTGTCAGCCCTGTGATGACCTGGTGACTTGTCCAGGGTGTACCCCGCCTTTCGCCCGTAGTCAGTTGGGATAGGCTCCAGCTTGCCTGCGACCCTGTAGAAGGATAAAGCGGCTAGAGATAATGAGATGAGATATACCGTATACAGTGGTGCTTGAAAGTTTGTGAACCCTTTACAATTTTCTATATTTCTGCATAAATATGACCTAAAACATCATCAGATTTTCACACAAGTCCTAAATGTAGATAAAGAGAACCAAGTTAAACAAATGAGACAAAAATATTATACATGGTCTTTTGTTTATTGAGGAAAATGATCCAATATTACATATCTGTGAGTGGCAAAAGTATGTGAACCTTTGCTTTCAGTATCTGGTGTGACCCCCTTTTGCAGCAATAACTGCAACTAAATGTTTGCGGTAACTGTTGATCAGTCCTGCACACTGGCTTGGAGGAATTTTAGCCCGTTCCTCCGTACAGAACAGCTTCAACTCTGGGATGTTGGTGGGTTTCCTCACATGAACTGCTCGCTTCAGGTCCTTCCACAACATTTCGATTGGATTAAGGTCAGGACTTTGACTTGGCCATTCCAAAACATTAACTTTATTCTTCTTTAACCATTCTTTGGTAGAACGACTTGTGTGCTTAGGGTCGTTGTCTTGCTGCATGACCCATCTTCTCTTGAGATTCAGTTCATGGACAGATGTTCTGACATTTTCCTTTAGAATTCGCTGGTATAATTCACAGTTCATTGTTCCATCAATGATGGCAAGCCGTCCTGGCCCAGATGCAGCAAAACAGGCCCAAACCATGATACTACCACCACCATGTTTCACAGATGGGATAAGGTTCTTATGCTGGAATGCAGTTTTCCTTTCTCCAACCATAACGCTTCTCATTTAAACCAAAAAGTTCTATTTTGGTCTCATCCATCCACAAAACATTTTTCCAATAGTCTTCTGGCTTGTCCACATGATTTTTAGCAAACTGCAGATGAGCAGCAACATTCTTTTTGGAGAGCAGTGGCTTTCTCCTTGCAACCCTGCCATGCACACCATTGTTGTTCAGTGTTCTCCTGATGGTGGACTCATGAACATTAACATTAGCCAATGTGAGAGAGGCCTTCAGTTGCTTAGAAGTTACCCTGGGGTCCTTTGTGACCTCACCGACTATTACACGCCTTGCTCTTGGAGTGATCTATGTTGGTCGACCACTCCTGGGGAGGGTAACAATGGTCTTGAATTTCCTCCATTTGTACACAATCTGTCTGACTGTGGATTGGTGGAGTCCAAACTCTTTAGAGATGGTTTTGTAACCTTTTCCAGCCTGATGAGCATCAACAACGCTTTTTCTGAGGTCCTCAGAAATCTCCTTTGTTCGTGCCATGATACACTTCCACAAACATGTGTTGTGAAGATCAGACTTTGATAGATTCCTGTTCTTTAAATAAAACAGGGTGCCCACTCACACCTGATTGTCGTCCCATTGATTGAAAATACCTGACTCTAATTTCACCTTCAAATTAACTGCTAATCCTAGAGGTTCACATACTTTTGCCACTCACAGATATGTAATATTGGATCATTTTCCTCAATAAATAAATGACCAAGTATAATATTTTTGTCTCATTTGTTTAACTGGGTTCTCTTTATCTACTTTTAGGACTTGTGTGAAAATCTGTTGATGTTTTAGGTTATGTTTATGCTGAAATATAGAAAATTCTAAAGGGTTCACAAACTTTCAAGCACCACAGTGGTGCTTGAAAGTTTGTGAACCCTTTAGAATTTTCTATATTTCAGCATAAACATAACCTAAAACATCAACAGATTTTCACACAAGTCCTAAAAGCAGATAAAGAGAACCCAGATAAACAAATGAGACAAAAATATTATACTTGGTCATTTATTTATTGAGGAAAATGATCCAATATTACATATCTGTGAGTGGCAAAAGTATGTGAACCTAGAGGATTAGCAGTTAATTTGAAGGTGAAATTAGAGTCAGGTGTTTTCAATCAATGGGATGACAATCAGATGTGAGTGGGCACCCTGTTTTATTTAAAGAACAGGGATCTATCAAAGTCTGATCTTCACAACACGTTTGTGGAAGTGTATCATGGCACGAACAAAGGAGATTTCTGAGGACCTCAGAAAAAGCATTGTTGATGCTCATCAGGCTGGAAAAGGTTACAAAACCATCTCTAAAGAGTTTGGACTCCACCAATCCACAGTCAGACAGATTGTGTACAAATGGAGGAAATTCAAGACCATTGTAACCCTCCCCAGGAGTGGTCGACCAATAAAGATCACTCCAAGACCAAGGCATGTAATAGTCAGCGGGATCACAAAGGACCCCAGGGTAACTTCTAAGCAACTGAAGGACTCTCTCACATTGGCTAATGTTAATGTTCATGAGTCCACCATCAGGAGAACACTGAACAACAATGGTGTGCATGGCAGGGTTGCAAGGAGAAAGCCACTGCTCTCCAAAAAGAATGTTGCTGCTCATCTGCAGTTTGCTAAAAATCATGTGGACAAGCCAGAAGACTATTGGAAAAATGTTTTGTGGATGGATGAGACCAAAATAGAACTTTTTGGTTTAAATGAGAAGCATTATGTTTGGAGAAAGGAAAACACTGCATTCCAGCATAAGAACCTTATCCCATCTGTGAATCATGGTGGTGGTAGTATCATGGTTTGGGCCTGTTTTGCTGCATCTGGGCCAGGATTGCTTGCCATCATTGATGGAACAATGAATTCTGAATTATACCAGTGAATTCTAAAGGAAAATGTCAGGGCATCTGTGATCTGTCCATGAACTGAATCTCAAGAGAAGGTAGGCCATGCAGCAAGACAACGACCCTAAGCACATAAGTCGTTCTACCAAAGAATGATTAAAGAAGAATAAAGTTAATGTTTTGGAATGGCCAAGTCAAAGTCCTGACCTTAATCCAATTGAAATGTTGTGGAAGGACCTGAAGCGAGCAGTTCATGTGAGGAAACCCACCAACATCCCAGAGTTGAAGCTGTTCTGTTTGGAGGAATGGGCTAAAATTCCTCCAAGCCAGTGTGCAGGACTGATCAACAGTTACCAGAAATGTTTAGTTGCAGTTATTGCTGCACAAGGGGGTCACACCAGATACTGAAAGCAAAGGTTCACATACTTTTGCCACTCACAGATATGTAATATTGGATCATTTCCCTCAATAAATAAATGACCAAGTATAATATTTTTGTCTCATTTGTTTAACTTGGTTCTCTTTATCTACATTTAGGACTTGTGTGAAAATCTGATGATGTTTTAGGTCATATTTATGCAGAAATATAGAAAATTGTAAAGGGTTCACAAACTTTCAAGCACCACTGTATATATATCAAGCTATGTATGTCCTTGCATAGATTCAGTCAAAGTCCTTCCCATGCCACAAGGAACATCAGATAGTGCTGATCTCCATTTCAGTAGCCCCAGGCCTCTTGCCTATTACATAGCTAGGGTTACCGTGAGGGGCTAATCCTCTGGTTACCATGAGAGTTTGACTCCCTGTTTACATCTGTATTGATGCATCTGTACAGATGGCAGTAGGTACCATTTTTATGATTTCTTTGGTATGACCCGACCTTGCATAGATTATAGGGGTATTAATTAAATAATGACTACCAATACTGGTTCCACATGTTGCCCTCATCCTTTTTGCAATTGAGTAGTGCATTTATCCTAATCCATATATGGAAAGATGATGAATGGAAGATGACTCTTTCCACCACTCGAGGGGACTATGAATAGCTTGGAATGCCATAGGGACTAGTTACTGTAGCACAAACTGCCAAAAAAGTTAATGCTGGCTAAAATATCCATCCATTATCCGTAACCACTTGTGCCGGGTTGCAGGCAAGCTGGAGTCTATCCCAGCTGACTATGGGCAAGAGGCTGGGTACACCCTGGACAAGTTGCCAGATCATCGCAGGGCTGTCACACAAAAACAAACAACCATTCACAGTCAATTTAGAGCCACCAATTAACCTAACCTGCATGTCTTTAGGGAAACCCATGCAGATACAGGGAGAACATGCAAACTCCACACAGAAAGGCCCTTGTCAGCCACAGGGCTTGAAAGGTGTCCTTGTCAGCCAAAAACAAAAAGGTGTCACTGCGATAAATGAAGATAAAAACTGTGCACAGGTGGCAGAACTGAACAGAAGATAAATAAATAAATAAACTCATGGTGAAGCATGACTAAAGTGAAAGTCAACAAATGACAGTAAACAAAAAGCTCTGGCAGTGCAAAAGTTACAGGAGAACCAGGGTTGTAAACAGGATGATACAGCAGAGAGGTCAGAGTTCTCTCTGTCAGACAGAGGTGAGTTGTACAGGATGATGGCTTGGGGCAAGAAAGATTTCCTGTATCAGTCCTTATGACAGCGAAACTGTAACAGTCTGTTGGAGAAGGTGTTTCGCTGACTAGTAAGAAAGCTTATACCATTACTCATCCAGCATTGGCCATAATCACACCAAGCAGGATTCACCACCATTATGACAGACACTGACCTTTTTAAAAAAAAAAATATGCAAATCAATCATTTTTAAAGTAAATATGGAACAGCCTTCCAAGTAGTGTTCAGGACTCAGATACAGTCTCAGTGTTTAAATCTCAGCTGCAAACATATCTGCTTAGTCAAGCCTTTTGTTAATTTTATTAGGTAAAGGAGTAAATCTGAAGGGCCCTCAGGCATAGAGTGTTTTGGTAAACTGGGATGTATGGATGCTGTCAGCCCCCCCCATTCACTTGCTCACTTGAGTTTGTTGACGGTGTAGTGGCTGCTGCTTTATGTCCCAGGGCTCCCTCATGCCTGTGTTGCCTTCTGGCTCTCTCCTTTTAATTATGCTGTCATAGTTTTGCCAGAGTCCCTGCTTGCACTCAGTGCAAAATGTACTGTATACTGTTCTTATGCATCAGGTGAGATTAGACATACCTAACCATGGGCGCTGCCAGGGGGGGAAAGGTTAGAACAATTCTAGGGGCCCAGCACTGCCATGGGGCCCTTTAAGGGGCTGATAATATGCTTTTAATGATTTTAATAAGACTCTTGAAATAACAACAATGCAATATTCCATCTGGTAAAATGAGCTAATTGAACAAGGTTGTCTATTTCTTGAGTTCTTCAACATATTGTCATTTAACCCTCCCCCTTTTGTGAAATGGTACGGTCCAGTTCTGGTAGAAGCGCGATGCGTTAAATCTGTGTGCTGATCAGTGCAACGCTACTTGCTGCTGTGTCGCGGTGCAGCAGCCAGCCAGCCAGCAGTGGAGTGCGTACAGTCTATGATCGCTAAATATGAAGAGTGGCTGTCAAAAACGTAAAGAAAGGCAGCTGAAAGCTGAGAGGGACCGGAGAGGCAGGCAACTGGTCACTCAGTTTTTCCCAAAGAAAGGTAGCTATCGCTCACATGTGTGTTCAAAATATTAGCGAATGGTAAATGAACAGTATGAACGTGGTTGGATTAGCCTATCAAGAGAACACTTTTACAGTTTGTACAGTGACATTTTTTCCATTTTAATAATTGAACTGACTTGTGTGATAAACAAGATGAAATATTACGTTATGCTGGTGCTAATAACTAGTGCTAATAACCAGTTTCATAACTAATGGGGTGCCCTAAATATGCCCAGATTCAGCCTCAGGGGGACCTCCGCCCTACCAAACCACTGAACCCCCCTTTGGAGAAGGAGGTAAGCAGCAATACAACCCATAAATGCTTTAGGATTGAAGTTTTTAATGAGCGAGCGCCATATACAGTTTGCTAGATTAAAGTGTTGCTAATGTAACAGACGTTGTGTTGTTCACCAGTCTTTTTATTCTGAAGAAATGAGACACAAATACACTGCTGAGGACGGGCTGCAAACGTCCAGTGGCATTGGCGCTTACATTTCCAAAACGAACTGAAGGAGGCCAGCGCCTCGTTCCCATAACTACCTGCGCTCTTAAAGGGCCAGCGCAGAATTTCCCCACCACTACACATAATGGCAAGTGGAAAAAAATAAACCCGTTACACTAATAACGGACACCAGTCAAGTGTTTGACATGGTTACGTGTGTGGAATGTTCACACGTTCTAAACCATTGGTTTCAACCATTGGTTAATACATAAAATGTAATAACAAAGTCATAAACTCAAGGTCCATGGGCTATCAAAAGTCAAATAATGACAATAGTGCAATTGTGATGAGGGTGGGCAAAGTTGAGGGGCCCAAAATTCTAATCTTTCATGGGGCCCAAAATTTCTGGCAGCGCCCCTGTACCTAACAACCTATGTTTTCTCTCTCTCTCTCTCCCCCCCCACTCTGTCTGTCCCTCTGAGCTACATGTCAATCCTGAGATGGAGATGCTGACCTCTTTTGCTCCTCTGACCTGCCTGATCCATCCTGATGCCCTATGTCTGGCTGGAATCTCATCACATTGCTCCTGTAGAGGACGGCCCCATATGGACAGTCAAAAGTCGCACTTGGAAGATGACTCTGGACACTTACAGTAATGCTTTTATGGCTGAGGACTACAGTTAACTTGCTAACTTTAGGATTGCAATTGGTTGTCATGAACAGTTTTGCACTCAAGTTTCCATCAATGAACAGTTTATAACATCAACAAAACAGACTTCAGGTTAAAACTGTTATAATCATGCTATCTGTTATCACCCAAATGAAGATGGGTTCCCTTTTGAGTCTGGTTCCTCTTGAGGCTTCTTCCTCATGTCATCTGAGGGATTTTTTCCTTGCCACCGTCACCACAGGCTTGTTCATTGGGGATAGACTAAGGATAAAATTAGCTTATATTTAAAGTAACTAAAATTCTGTAAAGCTGCTTTGTGACAATGTCTATTGTTAAAAGCACTATAACAATAAACTTGACTTGAAATAAAATAAACTTGATATATTCCCTTAAATAATCAAGTAATATAAAATCAAATATGAAATAAATCCAAAGTATGTATGGAGTAACAATAACTGGACAGTCTAATCTAGGGCTGGGCAATTAATTCTCCCAAGGGGCCACATGAGAAACTTGGACTGTCGTGGAGGGCCAAACCAATAGGCTGAACTTAACTCTGCTCACCTTAACTTTGTTAAAACAACAGTAAATCGTCTGGTTTTGATTAGGCTATGAAAATGTAGAGCAGGCCAAATATTATATCATTATTTAATTTAATTTAATTTATTTAATTTTATTTTATTTTTAACATTCTTTTAACATTACAGCATTGAAAATGTGCATGTTTTTTGCAGTATTTCAAAGAGCAACATTTAATCAACTTTATACAAGTTCGATGTGTTATTTCTATTTGGTTGTTGTCCAGTTACCACATTTTTGAGGGCTAACGGCTAACTCGCATTTCACGTAAACAGTAACAAGGACAGTGCATACGCACACACGAATGTACAAATGTACATAAAGAAAAAAAAAGAAAAAAAACCCCAGTAGCCTTCAAAATAAAAGCATTGCAGCATCGTATGGTGTGCATGATGTAGACTAATTTATGTTTAATTTGTAATTTCACATTGACTTCAGGTGGGCTGGTCAGGGAAAGACAAAGGCCCAGATGTGGTCCTGGGGCCGTACAATGCCCAGGTCTGGTCTAATCAATTCTTTCTTCTCTTCTTCTTCTTCTTCTTCTTCTTCTTCTTCTTCTTCTTCTTCTCTTCTTCTTCTTCTATAGCAGACTCCTTACAAATATAAACCTCCATAATAAAAGTATTCTTACGGAAAACTTATCAATGCCATATCAACGAATTTGCATTTTTATTAGTGAAATGACAACAAGGTTTAATCTCTTTATAATTAGATTTAGATTATGCAGAGTTGCTGCAAGTCCCTGTGAATGAATGGTTATTAGAATGGATGCTTTAAAATAGATCTGTGATTTTCAGCTGCAGTACCATCAGAGCTGCTGTTAACAAAAATTAACAACACATTCTGACCGATCAGAACACAACAGCACAGTGGTGTAAATATAAATATCAATTTCAATGCTAGTCATAGAAATTTGTTTTAACAGCAAGCCAACCCCGTGTCTGCTGTTATTCTGTGATTTTATTGAGTTTGAAAAGCCTGTTTTAGTGGAAGAGAATAATATGGTACTTGATTTTCTACCTTTTCGCTCCGATCTCCCAAAGATGTAACATTTCCTTTCCACCCCACACTGCACCATCCATCTCTCCCAGTCTAATGGCAGTCCCGTTATTAGTTTGATGATTATGCGTTGCAAGCCATTTAGCATGGCCAATGACTCATGTTCCATTTATTTGCTTCAGAACTCAGGTCAGTGTTTTTCTCTCTGTTTTTCTTTAAGAGCAGTCAACAGCGGTGCTCGTGGTGAGCAGCTTAATCACATGATGTATTGTTGTTGTGCAAAATTAAATCTCCTAAGACTAATGTATTTAGCACCATACAAATAATGCAGGCTTTATGATGCATTGTAATTTAACATTTGTTTGGTTAATGAGCATCGTGCGGCTTGACCAGTCATCCACAAGAACTTGCTGGCCCATTAAATAAACTATTAGCCCTTGATAATGAGAAGTGTGTGACACCACTAGTGTGTTGGATAGCTATGTGTATGCGCTTAAACTCACCTGAAGATCAAATCTGAATGTATATGACATGATTTCATTATTATATATGATATACTGCTAAAAATATAAAAAAACAACTGCATTTTCGTTACAAAATGTCATCACTAATAAGGAAAAATAACAGCTGTAATAAAATCTTTGTTCACAGAAGTGATAATGGATCAAGAAGGCTTTTTTTAATTAACTGAATATCAGGTGCTAGTCACACTCACACTCCACGGCCTCACTGTGAACATTTGCTAGTTCTCTCACTTGCTGATTATCCAAGCCTTGTTTATTCTTTCATGGTGTCTGACCTGGGGGAGGCATGGTGGTGTAGTGGTTGGTGCTGTCGCCTCACAGCAAGAAGGTCCTGGGTTCGAGCCCAGTAGCTGGTGCGGGCTTTTCTGTGTGGAGTTTGCATGTTCTCCCCATGTCTGTGTGGGTTTCCTCTGGTTTTCCCCCCAGTCCAAAGACATGCAGGTTAGGTTAACTGGTGGCTCTAAATTGACTGTAGGTGTGAATGGTTGTTTGTCTCTGTGTCAGCCCTGCAATAACCTGGCGGTGGACCCCACCTCTCGCCCATTGTCGGCTCCAGCTTACCTGTGACCCTGTAGAACAGGATAAGTGGCTACAGATAATGGATGGATGGTGTCTGACCTGCACCTTTGCCAAAATATGTTTTGTTAAATTTAGCTCATCTTGTAGCAGCCAGTTAGCTTGTCAATTAATGCATGCTTTTTTTTTAATACCATAAGCCTGTTGAATTCTCAATTCTAATTGGTCAGAATGCATTGTATTATTGTTTCTATAGTAGCAATTTGCACAAGGTCTGGTATGAAAAATTTAAAAGAAAAACTGAAGCAGCACTCTTTCCAACTGGTTACAGGCCACTTGACCATGCAGACTCCTGGAACAATAAATCTTTACATGAGCAGAGAAAAAACTCCATCCATCCATTATCTGTAGCCACTTATCCTGTTCTACAGGGTCACAGGCAAGCTGGAGCCTATCCCAGTTGACTATGGGCAAGAGTTGGGGTACACCCTGGACAAGTCACCAGATCATCACGGAGCTGACACATAGAGACAAACAACCATTCACACTCACACCTACAGTCAATTTCGAGCCACCAATTAGCCTAACCTGCATGTCTTTGGACTGTAGGGGAAACCAGAGCACCCAGAGGAAATCCACACAGACACGGGGAGAACATGCAAACTCCACACAGAAAGGCCCCCATTGGCCACTGGGCTCAAACCCAGAACCTTCTTGCTGTGCAGTGACAGTGCTAACCACTACACCACCATGCCGCCCAGAGAAAAAAACTCAAAAGATGATAATCTTCATCAAAGAAACTACAAGAGCTTCAAAAAGT
This sequence comes from Neoarius graeffei, assembly GCF_027579695.1. Lineage (NCBI taxonomy): Eukaryota > Metazoa > Chordata > Actinopteri > Siluriformes > Ariidae > Neoarius > Neoarius graeffei. The sequence continues at coordinate 91,350,949 of NC_083573.1, forward strand.
GCTTCTGGTTACATTAATCACATTTCTTCATTAAACTTGGTCAAAGTATTTTAATAGATACTTATATTTTTAATATTTATATTCTTAATATTTACCTCCATCATGTAGGTTATGTTTTCAGTGCAGCTTGTTTGTCTATCAGGATTGCACAAAACCTACTGATCTGATTTCCATAAAACTTGATGGAAGGATGTTGCATGGTCCAAGGGAGAACCTGTTAAATTTTGGAGTCGATCCAATTCATGGAGTGAATCCACAAATTTTGTTTCACTTTCGCTAAAGTTGTGAGATACAGCATTTATCTCTGCACTCTCCGATTGCCCTTCTAGACTTTCTTTTTGCCCTTTCTTCATATGAAATCTTATGAAAACAAACATCCATCTGTCTATCCATCCCTCCAATATCTGTAACCGCTTATCCTGTGCAGGGTCGCAGGCAAGCTGGAGCCTATCCCAGCTGACTATGGGTGAGAGGTGGGGTACTGTACACCCTGAAAAAGTTGCCAGGTCATCACAGGGCTTGAAAACAAACATGAAATAAAATATTCTTAATTATATAAGGCACATTAATAACTGACATTAATGCACATGAAATTATTAAAATCTTAGAATGGCTCTTACAAGAATGTCTTCAGGATGGAAGGCTTTTCAGTTTCTTGGTAACATGACAAGCTACATTATTTTTCTCTTATTAACTTCGAGAGAGAAATAAATAAGAGACTGGTGAGCGAGTTTCTGCTTATAGCTGTGCTTACGCAAGTCATAACAGGAACGTATTTCATGGAGGTTTCATAACATTATGTACCGAAAATGAACAAAAAGTAGGCTGGTGTATGATTCATGAATAAGTTAAGATGTAGTGTATTAAAATAAACTGTAATTGTAGCAAATTGCTGTCATTTAAGATACTTTGGGATGTGATGTTATCAGAAATGACCAGAAATCTTTAGGGTGGTAATATCAACCCGTAAACCATGACACCCGTGTCTTACTTTGTATAACGAGATAAGAATATCAGTATTATGGTTACAATTAGAGACAGTTTACAGTCACAATTTTCATTAGCCTTCTTCATTAAATGTAATGAAATTCAGTCACATCACCATCATTCATTCAAACTGGTATACATTTCCAAGAGTCCCTGAAATCGGCATGAATGGATTAAACAAAAATGATAAACATAGCTTTTTGTAAAGAGACATTCATTTAACATTGACAATTTCAGACTATAGGACAGAGGATTTTGTGTTTTGTTTTTATAAATATTTAAGAAATTTCTCATTTCCAGCTCATGGTTTCTGTGTGGAGTTTGCATGTTCTCCCCGTGTCCGCGTGGGTTTCCTCCGGGTGCTCTGGTTTCCCCCACAGTCCAATGACATGCAGGTTAGGTTAACTGGTGACTCTAAATTGACCGTAGGTGTGAATGGTTGTCTATGTCTATGTGTCAGCCCTGTGATGACCTGGCGACTTGTCCAGGGTGTACCCCGCCTTTCGCCCATAGTCAGCTGGGATAGGCTCCAGCTTGCCTGCGACCCTGTAGGACAGGATAAACGGCTACAGTTAATGGATGGATGGATGGGTTATGTGACATATTGCATGTTTTGGAATTAGTAACTTCAAAAGACACACACACACACACACACACACACACACACACACACACACACACACAGAAAGAATGAGAGAACAATGTAAGGTAATACATAGTAGGAAGTAACTTGTTTTGTAGATGGTCCACAATATTAAATGTAACTATGCATAGACAGAATGCATGATGTTCTATTATTTTTTTTAATATAAGATTGCTGTACACTATGAGACTTGCTGTTATAAGAAAATAAATGGTTACAGTCACTGTATCTCATGTCAGATCACATCACACCACCCTACTGTTTATCTCATCTCTTCTCATTATCTGTAGCTGCTTTATCCTGTTCTACAGGGTCGCAGGCAAGCTGGAGCCTATCCCAGCTGACTACGGGCGAAAGGCGGGGTACACCCTGGACAAGTCACCAGGTCATCACAGGGCTGACACATAGACACAGACAACCATTCACACTCACATTCACACCTACGGTCAATTTAGAGTCACCAGTTAACCTAACCTGCATGTCTTTGGACTGTGGGGGAAACCGGAGCACCTGGAGGAAACCCATGCGGACACGGGGAGAACATGCAAACTCCGCACAGAAAGGCCCTTGCCGGCCACGGGGCTCGAACCCGGACCTTCTTGCTGTGAGGTGACAGCGCTAACCACTACACCACCGTGCTACCCCCTATTTTATTCTTGATGTGTTTAATTGTTTTGGCTTATTGTATTTGGTTCTGCGCTGGTGATCAAAGGGTTGTAATTTTAAATCCCAGGACTGACCCAAGAGCCACTGTTACACACTTGAGCAAGACCCTTAATGCTCAGATGCTCATGGACTGTATCCAATCTCACTCATACCTCAGTCTGGATAAAACAAATACAAATAGTACAATAACATACTTATGTGCAGACCATATCTGTTTTATAGTTGCTATTGTATGCTACTCAATTCCCTGAACAGCAGAGGGAGACAACGGCACATAGAAATGAGCTGGAATTGTCACGCCTCCTTTTTCTTTTCTTTTTTACCTTCTCTTGGAATGTGGCTTATTAATTTATAATTTGCTTTATAACAAAATGCCTCTATATGTATATACAATACCTGCCTTAGAAAATATTACTTAAGTTTTCAATTCTGTATCCATTAAAGCATGAAGGGACATGAAACAGAAATCTGGTTTCCAAGCAAAAATGCTCAAACCATCTCTGGTACAGCTTTGTCTAGGAATTAATAAATGATAATAATAATTTAATAATAATTTAGATATTTATTTATACTCACGCTTTGTTGTAATTTTGTTGTTTCTCTGTATGTTGTGTATGACCAGGAACAGCACAATTAGACAAATAGAATAAATGAAATATTACTCACTATTAAATTAATAAACCTTGAAATATTGTAATTAAGTTTCTGTATGTATTTTTAACAGATGGTAATGAGGAGGTTCTGTGATTAGGACCTATGAGCATACAAAATGAAGGTTATCATAATTTCAAATGAGTGTAAATGGGGTGAAAACCAGCTCAGCCTGGCATGACTTAAAACTGGCTTCATGCCTCATTTAAACCTTGCCAAATAATAGAGTAGCCCATAGAAATCAGACTTAAGGACAGATCAGAGTTGCTGTGAGTGAGTGAGTGAGTGAGTGAGAGAGAGAGAGAGAGAGTGTGTACAGTATGGTGGGTGAATATGGACTTTACACTGTCCATGGGCTTGAATCCAAGTCAGACTTTTCTTCAAAGTGAAATTAAATAGGCTGAGTTGAGCCTGCCTCCACTGTAATAAGCCTGCTGAAAATCACATCTCTGAACCTGGATATGATCCAAAGATGGAGTGTGAGAGACATGCTGCTGTAAATATCTGATGCAAACTTATGCACATATATGTCTTTCCTACTGTATTAAGGATGAAGGTAAATGTTACCCAAAAACAAATTGTGCCTTAGAGATAGATACAAAAATAAATCATCGAATCATCTTAGAAATATTGAGGTCACAATTTGCATGATTTTTTTTTAATGTAATCTCAAATTAATTATACTATTGTCAGATTAACAGACCTAGATTTCTTCAGCATTCAAAGGTAAATTAAGTTGAACCAAAAAGATTAAAACTCTGATTTCCCGAATACAGTGCAAACAAATTACCACAGCACCATACAAGTACTGTTGCTAAAAGTCTTCAGTTTCACTCAAAAATGATTACATCAAATTTAAATTGTTAGATTAGCTTTAATCGTTGCTCACTCTTTTTAAAATAGCTTATTTTTTACATGTAGGTTTGTAAGTAGCTCTCTTTTCTCGGTGTGTCAGGCTTAATGATAATTGCCTAATTTTCAATTTAAAACTGTGACACTATTTTAAGAAATGTATATACTAAGTTTGTTCAATAAAGCTCAAATTATACACTTGGAGAAATGTTTATTCACTCGGCATTTCTCTTTATTCATAAAGGCCATGAAGATGTATTGCTACATAACTACATTATTAGTTGTGATAATGCACAATAAACACTTAAAACATGCAACGCAAACCACTGAGCATGAAATAATGTAATAAATTTACATTTTATTTGTCTTAATTGTCCAATGAACATACCTGTAGGTTTTATGTCACAAATGTGACAAATAACATGAAAAAAACCTCAGTTAATCATGTATGTGTTTTTTTATAAATCTCATCTCATCTCATTATCTGTAGCTGCTTTATCCTGTTCTACAGGGTCGCAGGCAAGCTGGAGCCTATCCCAGCTGACTACGGGCGAAAGGCGGGGTACACCCTGGACAAGTCGCCAGGTCATCACAGGGCCGACACATACAGTAGACACAGACAACCATTCACACTCACATTCACACCTACGGTCAATTTAGAGTCGCCAGTTAACCTAACCTGCATGTCTTTGGACTGTGGGGGAAACCGGAGCACCCGGAGGAAACCCACGCGGACACAGGGAGAACATGCAAACTCCACACAGAAAGGACCTCGCCGGCCACGGGGCTCGAACCCGGACCTTCTTGCTGTGAGGTGACAGCGCTAACCACCGTGCCGCCCTTTTTTATAAATATATAAATTATTACCAAATATTGTGTGCATTTGTTTCAGAAACAATGCCTTTGTCTCATTGATTGGGCTCGCAATGTGCTAGTGAAAAGAAATTTCTCTTTTTTTCAGTATCTTGCCAGATTTTTTTTAAAAAGGAACCTTTTAAAAACCTTTCCTACAGTAAGTTCCAACTATTTACCATCTATTACTTTTATCCATTACTTTTGATTCAAAGATTCTTTGAAATCTCATCCAATAACTCAGAAAATAAAGGCGTTAGCTCAGCACAATAAACAGTACTTTGGAGCCCAAAGGGCTGGAATTTGTTTGCTGTTTGGATGGGCATAATTTGAAATGCATTATCTCTCAATAACGTGGGCAGAAGTTTAAAGCAGTACTGTTACGCTGAAAATCAGCACAGCTTGAAACAATGAGGCGAAACTTGAATGTTTTATAATTATGGATAAACTTACAGGCGGGAGTTACACCTGAGACCTGCAGATGAAAGACTGCATATAATAGAGAGAGAGAGAGAGAGAGAGAGACTCTCCTCCACACGGCACTTCTACAGCACAGCCTGCCTGCTTAATGGCCTGTGAGATTCTCCCCATTTAGCCTCAGCAGAAATAAAAGACGTCCGGTTGGTGCTCGGGAAAAAATGGCAAGCTCCAGTTAAATCCCCGAGTGAATTGGAAATTAGAAAATTATAAGAACAGCAATCAATCTTGAAATTTCTGTGCTGGAACGCAACTCTTCTGTATTTGGGCCGATGGGCCGCGACAGGGTGGGAGGAGGAATGTAGCTATCAGTCATCAGAGATGCAATCTCCTGCATCATCTTCTGTCTCATGTAGTTAAGTACAGACAAACAGAATCTTCCACCACAAGCTTACAGTGAGTGAAAGACCAGGACAATCAAAACTGGCTTTGATAACAGGCTCAGTATAAATGACAAATTAGGTAATTGCTAGTATTTTAGATATAGGCAAGGACCAATGCAGTTGTAACAGTTTTGTCTAGCTCCAGGTAAATAACAGAGTGAAACAGGAAAGTAGAATAGTATGAGAAGCAGTACAATTGTAACACCACTCAAAAAAATCAATGAAAGCTTACATCAGGAAAAATGTAATATTATACAATAGGGATGTAACTGAATACTAATACATGTATAGGAGGTGTACTATTGGTTTTTTTTTTGTTTTGTTTTATTAGAAGGCTCGTCATAAAAATTCACATGGTATCATGTTGAAAAACACCAAAAAGCTCAAAGGCAAGATTAAAATAATAATAACAATAGGGCGGCACGGTGGTGTAGTGGTTAGCGCTGTCGCCTCACAGCAAGAAGGTCCGGGTTCGAGCCCCGTGGCCGGCGAGGGCCTTTCTGTGTGGAGTTTGCATGTTCTCCCCGTGTCTGCGTGGGTTTCCTCCGGGTGCTCCGGTTTCCCCCACAGTCCAAAGACATGCAGGTTAGGTTAACTGGTGACTCTAAGGCTACGTTTACATTACGTCGAATCAGCGGATCATCAGATTAACGTTCTTAAAATGATTCGCGTTTACACTAAAACCGTTAGCCGTGCACACAGCAACACCAATACGCGGATACGCTCGGCTCCGCAGGCATCCTGCGCTCCAAATCACTCCGCCCTGAACAGCGAGTGCCCTCTGGAGGGTGCACACTCCGGCCCTGCGCAGCTCACAGAGTGCGCGAGTGAAGTGAACAAGCCACGATTCGGGACTGAGCCGCTGTGTGTGTGATCCCAGCGCATATCACTTATTACTTGCAAGTGGAAGGATGGCAAGCCTAAAGACAATCATAACTACACAATGGGCAGTATTTGCAGTATTTTCATACTTTTATACTCTTTAATGAAAGGTGATACAAGGCGGAAGTCCGCGCCGTTTTTCAGCAGTCGCGTCACATGACCAACGCCAGCGAATCAGGAAGGTGGATGTCACAGTGACGTTGTCCAATGAGACGCCAGCTAGAGCTCAGCACAGCGTATCCGCGTATTCTCAATGTTTACACAGCACCGGAGCTGATACGATCTAGATTGAATACGTGGACGCTGGCGGATTCCCGTTTCCCCGCTTTTCCAGGGGGGTTAATGTAAACGGACAGTGCATCCGCGAAGAAAACGAGACAGATACGGTCTAGTGTAAACGTAGCCTAAATTGACCATAGGTGTGAATGGTTGTCTGTGTCTATGTGTCAGCCCTGTGATGACCTGGTGACTTGTCCAGGGTGTACTCTGCCTTTCGCCTGTAGTCAGCTGGGATAGGCTCCAGCTTGCCTGCAACCCTGTAGAACAGGATAAAGCGGCTAGAGATAATGAGATAATATTTATTTATTACTTTCATGCAGATCAGTGATGAAGCTCACAGGATAAAGGAAGACCACATTCATTAATGTCATTGTGAGTGATGTATTTACAATGTTCACTCATTCATCCTTAGTAACTGCCTGATCAGGGTCATGGTGGTTTAAATCAGACTACTAGTTTGTTTAGGGTTATATGTTGGGAGATAGGAGTTGGACATTCTTCCTGTGTCCTTGTGGATTTCGTCTGGGTTCTCCAATGAATGAACTAAATTAGGACAGCAAGACAGCAACATCTAACCATTTTTTTTTCTTTTTTCAGTCTTAACATAAAGTGATAATGTTGGGCTAATGTTAGCTTGGGTGTTCTTTTCTATTAATATATATATTTTCTTAAGTTGCTTATGTATGATAAAGCATACAGAATGATGCCTTTCTCTAGCTGAATCAAAGAAATTTGGCAAGTGACTTACATACAGTATATGATGAACATTGTTAATGCTGATTTTTGAGGGCTCTTGCCTACACTGTGTGTAAAATAGCCAGATTGCCATTACATTGGATGAACCAGAAGTGTGGTTTTGGTTATCATGCAGATGTATTTGTGCAAGTACCCCATATAAATAAAACTATTTGGAGCACTAAATATATACAGATAGGACCTATGCTTTATATCCCTATTAAAGGTACGTGTTACATTAATGGCATATAGCAGATGTTCTTATCCAGAGTAACGTATACCACATCCAGAGCACCCTGGGGAATAGTTGGGAGTTTGGTACCTCGTGCAAGAGCACTTCAGCCATTCCTGCTGATCGAGGGAATTGAACTAGTGACCTTTTAATCCCAAAGGTGCTGCTCGCCCCATTATGCCATGGCTTCCCATATGCCACCATGCCTTCATTAATCTGTGTGGTATATGGCACCTTTGAGGGTGGCATGGAAAATATGAAGTAATTAACGTAAATTAAGATCATTGGATGCCCATTATGGACATGCAGAGGAGCACATGCAGAACAATCACTCATTTGAACGCTAAGGTAATAACCAACTGAAAAGCAATAAGTACTTTCTCATAGCAGATGTTGTCATGTGTGAACAGTGCAGCCTTAATTTTCATGCTTGTAAAGATGTAATCTGAGCAATTGATGATGCAGAGCTCATATAGATGTTATTAAGTATTATTCTGCCATATTTATACTGTATTTGAATATTACAGAAATGCAATATTTGTAATTTTACTTCACTACATTTCCAAGAAAAGATACACTTTTTACTCCTTACATTTTTATCGAGATTGTATAGTACTCGGTATAAATATTAAAGGTCTCTTATTCAGCCACTTATTGTGTGCTATATATTAAATAGTCTAAGTTTAGCGTCTAATCAAGTACCTTAATATTGGGAAAGCTATCAAGATCGTCACTGTCCATGACCTTCTCATGCTACACAATGTCATTAGCTCTACAACTATCCATGTGTGTTAGAAGATGGATAATCCAGCACAGTGTAGTGTTGAACTTGAGGACGAGCTCTCTGGCTCTACCTCAGTAAACTCTTTCAGCATACTGGAGTAAGTAAAGACTCGTATAAAATGAGATGCTACCTTTACCTTCCTAGAAAGTATGAACTCTAAATTTGCTAACATTAGCAGGCTGGATTTAACTAAGCTAACCTGATTTTAACTAGCATGAGTTGCAGCTCCTAACATAAATTTGCATGGTAGCAATTCACTTTCTAGCTACTGGTAAATATTCCAAATGTAGGCTACAGAGACTGAATGATATTTTCAGGCAAAATGACAGAGTTGCTTTAGAATAAAATTATCTTCTTAGAATTTTAGATAAATAAAAGTTACTTTTCATGATTTTTTAAAGTCACGTCAAGTTTATTTGTATAGCACTTTTAACAACAGACATTGTTGCTAGGCAGCTTCACAGAAAATTAAAGACTTGAAACATGAACTAATTTTATCCCTAATTTATCCCTGATGAGGAAGCCTGTGACGATGGTGGCAAGGAAAAACTCCCTCAGACGACATATGGAAGAAACCTTGAGAACCAAACTCAAAAGGGAACCCAACCTCATCTGGGTGATAACAGATAATGATTATAAATAACTTGCTTCTATAACTGTGTCTTAACTGTGTTTTTACTTAACACATCATTGAGCTTTTTACTATCACTTTAGTACATTTTTGCCTGGATACCACTATCTAACCAAACAAAAGTGGTTGGCCTTGTTAGTATTATTATTCTTACACCTAAATAATACCTCAGGATAGCAAAATATTTTAATTGAAATACAGCAATGCTCGTGACCCTGATCATCCACATAACACTTTTCTCATCTCATCTCATTATCTCTAGCCGCTTTATCCTTCTACAGGGTCGCAGGCAAGCTGGAGCCTATCCCAGCTGACTACGGGCGAAAGGCGGGGTACACCCTGGACAAGTCGCCAGGTCATCACAGGGCTGACACATAGACACAGACAACCATTCACACTCACATTCACACCTACGGTCAATTTAGAGTCACCAGTTAACCTAACCTGCATGTCTTTGGACTGTGGGGGAAACCGGAGCACCCGGAGGAAACCCACGCGGACACGGGGAGAACATGCAAACTCCGCACAGAAAGGCCCTCGCCGGCCCCGGGGCTCGAACCCAGGACCTTCTTGCTGTGAGGCGACAGCGCTAACCACTACACCACCGTGCCGCCATAACACTTTTCTATTTTTGCTAATATTGCTGTGTTTTGTTAATTATTTCTTTGCTAGTATCATAATTCACACCACTGAATAGCACTTTGTCGTGTGCAGTACATTTTCTGTCAGTAGGAAGTGGGCATTACTCAATAACACCTCAGATAATTAAAATATCTTATCTGAAATACAACAATGCTCCTAAACCCTATCATCCACACAACATTTTTCTAAATGTTTCATTTTTAAAATATTGCTGTTTTGTTAATTATTTCTTGTTAACATTATTTATACCACCGAATAGCAATATGCTCTGTGCATCAGTAGGAAGTGTCATTAAAATATCTGAGAGTAGTTGACATGCAACAGTGGTGCTGACCACTATCATTCATGTAGCACATTGCATTTATACAATACTGCTGATTGTCCCTTCTTTTTTTTTTTGTTAATTATATGATAAAATGTTACTTATTATGGAAGTGGGGATGTGGCCGAGCGCCAGTTTGTGGCTAGAGAGCAAAGCTGAGAGAGGTGAGTGGTAAGGATTTACACCTGAGGGATTGCCACTAATGACCTTTCTGTGTTGCGGTGAGAGGGGATAAAGGGCGGAGAGATGAGAGCCACAGAACCGGTTGGGGTGGGGTTCTTTTTTTGTGTGTGACAGAGAAATAAAAACAGTGAAAAGCAAAAGTGAGCTAATAAACACACCCCATTTGAGTTCATTTACCTGCCTCCCACCTCTTCAGTTCACCATGAACCCACACATTCCACACTTATTTAATTATTTTTATCCTATTCTATTTAACATGTTCTACAAAGGTCATATTTGTAGCATAACACATTCATGCCATGTTGCAATGCAATCATAAGAAATTATATTGTTTCTTATAATAATTTATGGAAACAAATATTTTCATATTCACATAGTCACTTTATAGCTATGTTTATAATGCATTATAATTTTTACATGATGCATTATATATATATAAACTGGCATTCTTGGGGCAAATTGTCACATCTGCGCACCATCTATTTCAATGTCTTTGTCTCTATACTGAAATAAGATATGGATATGTAATAAATACAGAATATTTGCCTGAAACCTCATATTTTAATTTGCTATGATATTCACTGTAATGCATCATGCCCAATAAATGTGAGAGATTAAAATGTGTGACAACATGCACTGAGTTCCCCTACCAAGAATAAATTATATATGGAAATAGTATTACAAAATATTTGCAACATGCTGTAAAGATCATGTCATTATATACATTATTATAACTATTTATGAACATGCATTACAATTTATACCTATCTTTATTATGCATTATAAATCTATTATGAGTAGTGTTCTTAACATATCACCCCCACTGTAAAGCTCCACTTTGAATATATAGCTGTTATAAAATCAGTGATATCAGGATCTATCAGGATGTTCCACAATATTAAATATAAATATATAAATGCATAAAATGCTTGATGTCTTTCTTTAAGAAGAAAAAAACAAACTCAGCAAACTGATGTCATATAAAAGGAATAAACATTTCATGACATGATGTTAAAGGAAATAATCAACTTTGAGGTGGTAAATGTAAGTCGACTTCACATCAGGCCACATCACACCACCCTATCTAGCCCCTCACACTGCATCTTTTTATATAGAATGTGATTGCACTAAATTTCATAAAATGTAAAATATAGCTGAAATGTCAAAGTGTGACTTATTTAATACACCACATATTTTTTAAAAGTTACATATGCAGATATTTGAAAGGGCCCAGGAACAATAAACAGTTTCATCATTATGCCTTGGAGAGATGGTAGAACGCATGAGAACGTAAGAGTGTCGAAATATAACGCATCAGCAGCGAGGGAGTAATCAAACTGTCGTTTGGCTCTCAGCGGGTCCTGCTGTTCAGCTGTGTTAGCTGCAGTGTGTGATGGAGAGCAGAGAATAGCTGCAGAGGCCAGACCGTGTATGTGTGTGTGTGTAAGGTGGAAGTTGTATAGATAAGTTTCCTTTATGTACCTTGACTAATGTCATTTGGTGTGTGTGTGTGTGTGTGTTAATATACATCTGATACCATTCATTATTTGACATCTTCATGAAAGCGTTTGTGTGGACTCCTGCTTTTAACTTCAAATGTTTACTATTGAATCAAACTCAGTTGAACATGATGTTGAAAATCTGTCATATTTTTGGGATCATTTTAGCATAGATAGTTACATTTAAGATGATAAATTATTTCAAAAAAGTTGTGGGCTAAAATTTGCTATTATAGGAAAATTATCAACAACAGGGTGATGGGATGCAACCCACTATGTTGCAAAGGTACCGTATTGATTGTTTTCCGATAAAAGCATGTCCCAAAATATTTTATTCCTCTTATCCCAAAAACATTTGCAAGAAATTATTAATATGTTTGGAGAAATAGTTGAAGGTGGGTGGAGCACAGAAGCATGGCAGGCCAGAACTGAGCTCTTACAAAAACTTTATTTTGCGCTTTTCAGCGGCTTACTTCGCTCGCTCCCACACACACGCACACAAGTATCCAGGTTGTGGAGAGCTCTCTTTCTCTGCTCTCTCTCTCCTTTTATAGGGCACGGTCACTGGGGGAAACACACAAACACAGGTTAATTCACGTCAGGTGCAGTGATTCTGCCACTTACCTTCCCTGACTCCGCCCTCCATTCACAGACTGACACTTGACCATGCCCCCGCTGCCACATACCCCCAACGCCCGACTCAGGCTGGGGAGCCGTCCAGCCTGCAACTGACTCCCCCCCCCCCCCCCCCCCCCCTTGACGGGAGAGGAAATCCGCCACGACCATCTGTGCCCCCGGCCTGTGGACCACCTCGAACTTAAATGGCTGGAGTGCCAGATACCAACAGGTGATCTGCAGGTTGGCATCCTTCATGCGGTGGAGCCACTGCAGGGGTGCGTGGTCTGAACAGAGGGTGAAAGGGCGCCCCAGCAGGTAGTAGCGGAGGGCAAGGATCACCCACTTGATGGCGAGGCATTCCTTTTCTATTGTGCTGTACCTGCCCTCGCGCACCGACAGCTTCTGGCTGATGTACAGCACTGGACGGTCCTCCCCCTCCACCTCCTGGGACAGAACAGCCCCCAGCCCTCTGTCCAACATGTCCATCTGCAAAACAAAGGAGAGAGAAAAGTCAGGGGAGTGTAACAGTGGCCCCCCACACAGTGCAGTCTTTACCTCAGAGAAAGCCTGCTGGCATTGCTCCATCCACTGGACTGGATCTGGTGCCCCCTTTTTAGTGAGATCAGTCAGTGGGCTGGTGACATCCGAATAATTAGGTATAAACCTATGATAGTAGCCAGCCAGCCCCAGGAACTGTCTCACCCCCTTTTTGGTCTTGGGCCTTGGGCAGGCTGCAATCACTGCTGTCTTATTGATTTGGGGACACACCTGCCCATTGCCCAAGTGGAAGCCCAGATACCGTACTTCCACCCGCCCAATTGCACACTTCTTCGGGTTGGCTGTGAGACCCGCTCGCCTCAGCGACCTAAGGATGGCCCTTAGGTGGTCTAAGTGCTGCAGCCAGTCATTACTATAAATAATGATGTCATCCAAGTATGTGGCCATGTAGGTGGCATGGGGGCGGAGGACCCTATCCATAAGCTGCTGGAATGTAGTGGGCGCCCCAAACAGCCCAAAAGGAAGTGTGATGAACTGGTGTAAGCCAAACGGTGTGGAAAAGGCCGTTTTCTCTCAGGATAGCGGAGTCAAGGGGATCTGCCAATATCCCTTTGTCAAATACAGTGTTGAACAAAAACAAGCCATGCCTAGTCAATCGAGCAACTCATCAATATGAGGCATTGGGTATGCATTGAATTTAGACACCACGTTGACTTTTCTATAGTCCACACAGAACCGGACCGACCCGTCGGCCATGGGAACCAAGACCACCGGGCTGCTCCAGTCACTGTGGGACTCCTCGATGATGCCCATTTCGAGCATGGCCTCGTGTTCTTCCTGAACCACCTTTTTTTGTGTTTGGGCAGTCTGTAAGGGTGGCTGTGCACTACTACCCCCGGGGGCATCTCAATGTGGTGTTCTGTGAGGTGGGTGTGGCCGGGCAGGGGCGAGAACACATCAGAAAATTCTGTCTGCAACTGGGCGACCTCTGTGAGTTGGGTCGGGGAGAGGTGGTCTCCACAGGGGACCGGAGCGGTGGGCAATGTCAATTTTCCTTTTTGAACCTCTTGCCCCAGCTCCACCTCCTCTGGAACCACTGACACCAACGCCACGGGGACCTCCTTGTTCCAAAGTTTTAACAGATTGAGGTGGTAAATCTGTAACATCCCACCCCTGTCTGTTCGCCTCACCTCAAAGTTGATGTCCCCGACTCGCCGTGTGACCTCAAAGGGTCCTTGCCACCTGGTGATCAATTTAGAGCTCGACATGGGCAACAACACGAGTACTTTATCTCCCGGTGTGAATTTCCTAAGGCACATGCCCCTGTCGTACAGACAGACTTGATGTTCTTGGGCCTGCCACAAATTCTCCTGGGTTAGGTGCGTGAGTGTGTGGAGTTTGGCACACAGGTCGATAACATTTAATTTCATTTTTACTTGTTGAAGGTCCCTCCTCCCAATTTTCATGCAGCACATCTAGAATGCCACGCAGCTTATGCCCGTATAATAATTAGAATGGGAACAACCCGGTGGAGGCTTGTGGGACCTCTGACACTGCGAATAACAGGGGCTCGAGCCATTTATCCCAATTGCGTGCATCCTCGCTTACAAATTTCTGAATTATGTTCTTGAGGGTGCGATTGAACCGTTCAACTAAGCCATCCGTTTGTGGGTGATAAACGCTGGTGCAGATAGGCTTAATTCCCAGTAACCCATACAATTCTCACAGTGTGTGTGACATAAACGTAGTGCCTTGATCAGTCAGAATCTCTTTGGGGATTCCGACTCGGGAGATGACGCGGAAGAGTGCTTCTGCAATACTACATGCTGAGATATTGCAAAGAGGCACTGCTTCCGGATATCGCGTTGCATAGTCCACCAGAACTAAAATAAAGCGGTATCCTTGTGTTGACCGATCTAATGGCCCGATGAGATCCATCCCAATTCTTTCGAACGGGGTCTCGATTAATGGCAAAGGGTGCAAAAGTGCTTTTGGAATGGCCGCGGGATTTACTAACTGGCATTCGCGGCACGCCGTACACCACCTACGGACATCGCTGCGAATCCCTGGCCAATAGAACCGGGCCATTATTCGGGCTAGTGTCTTATCTGCCCCAAGTGTCTGACCATGGGATTAAAGTGAGCTGCCTGGAATATAAATTCCCGGCTGCTCTTTGGGATTAAAAGCTGTGTTATTGGTTCCTTAGTCTGAGTGTCCTGAATCACTCGGTATAGCCTATCCTTAATAATGGAGAAATAGGGGAAGGATGGTGTGGCATTTGGCTGGAGCGTTTGACCATCAATTACTCTCACCTGGTCAAACGCATGCCTCAGAGTTTCGTCTTGCGACAGCTCCAATGGGAAATCCACGAGGGATTCCCCGAGAGAGGGAGGAGGAGCCTGCTGCTCCTCACTCTGACACGGTGATGACGTAGACGGCTCTGTGATAGCTGCTCCTGGCAATGCCACAATGGGACCTCCCCCCTCTAAATTATGGCTGGCCCCACTCTTCACTAAATGTGCCATTAATTCCATAAATCCCGGCCAATCAGTCCCCAAAATTATCGAGTGGGTAAGGTGAGGATTAACCGCTGCCTTTACTCTAAATTTCTCCCCTCAAAATACAATGTGGACTGACACTAAAGGGTAGTTGTGAACATCCCCTTGCACACACAACACTTTCACCAATTGTGCTCTCCCCAATGCCTTGTCTTGCACCAGGCTTTGGTGGATTGAGGTCTGATTACAGCCGGAGTCCACCAAAGCCTGATACATATCCCCTTGGATACTCACCGGTATGCGATACGCTCCGGCCTGATTGAGGGCGGTCCCTGGCGCATCGGGGATCCGGACCACCGCGCCCACCTCCATCGCTGATAATCGCCGGCTGGAGGTGCCCCGGCTCCCTGCAGCACCAGCATACCGGCCCAGGCTCTCCTTCTGCACTGGTGTTTTGGAGCTCACTCACCTGAGGGGGGGAAGACACAGACAAGGAAGTAGGAAATGGTAGGGCACCGCGGGTGCGGCGGGCCGGCTGGGGTGGAGCCGGCCCCCGCCTCCGTGGTGTGGGAATGGGGCGAGGACAAGGAACAGAAGGGGAGAGAGAGAGAGAGAGAAAAGAGGGGAGAAGAGGAGACACGCTGTCCTGCCATCGGAACAGCCGCCATATAGTCCTCTGCCAGCATGATGGCCTGATACAATGACACCGGGCGATGGCACTGGAACCACTCCGCTGTTCCTTCCGGAAGTCGGGCGATGAATTGTTCCAGCACCAACAGGTCGATGATTCCCTCGACGTGGTTGTTGGCCCTCAGCCACCGCCGGCAGGTGTCCCGGAGTTGCTGGCCAAACGCGAACATCCGGCTGACCTCCTCCAGGCGCAGTGCGTGGGAGCACTGCTGTTGCTGCTCCGGGGTGTGCCCCACACGTTGGAGGATGGCCCTGCGGAGGTCGGCGTAGACCAGCCGGCTGTAGGCGGGGAGCTGTAGCGCGGCCAGCTGTGCCTTGCCCATTAGCAGGGGAGGAGGCGTGCCGCGCACTGTTCCACCGACCAACCCCATGCCTCTGCTGCCTGCTCAAAAAGAGCAAGGAAGGCTTTGGGGTCATCCTATGGACCCATTTTCATTAGGGTGAGGTGGGGAGGGTCTGCGGCGGTGGTGACAGTGGACCCCGCTGATGCGAGTAAGTGCCAGAACGTCTGGCGATCTTCCTGTTGTGCCAGCACCAGGGCTTCGAACCATTGTTCCTGCTCCTTCTGGAGGGTGACCAGCGCCTGGTGCTGGTTCTGTTGGGCTGTGGTGAGGGCATGGACCAGGTCCTTGAAGGGGGAGGACTCCATGAGGCTGTTCTCTTCTGAACTCCGTCCCAGGTTTCAGCACCACTGTAGAAATAGTTGAAGATGGGTGGAGCACAGAAGCACGGCAGGCCAGAACTGAGTTCTTACAAAAAACTTTATTTTGCGCTTTTCAGCGGCTTACTTCACTTGCCCACACACACACACACATGCACACAAGTGTCCAGGTTGGGGAGAGCTCCCTTTCTCTGCTCTCTCTCTCCTTTTATAGGGCGCAGTCACTGGGGGAGACACACAAACACAGGTTAATTCATGTCAGGTGCAGTGATTCTGCCACTTACCTTCCCTGACTCCGCCCTTCATTCACAGACTTGACCACGCCCCCACTGCTACAGTGTTATTGAATAACATCTCATACTTATTGTCTGTTAATCGCTACATTAATGTTGCATCTTTGGAACAAGTTAGAATAATGGTTTTCTCACAAGCCTCAATTTTTCTCTCACTAAATGTTATTTGTCTTGTTACATAAAAAGCGGAAAGTCATCTGTCCTAAAGCCTTTCCCCTGAAAACTGACAGACATGAATGCAATTTGACCTGTGATTTGACTTGGAGCCGAAACTACTGTCAGAGCTGCTGTTATAGAAAATTAATCAACACCTTCGGACCAAACCAATTTGAGAATTCAAAATCATTGTGGTCAAATCAGAATTTTTATATTGTCCTTACAACTTGTCTGACAAAAACTAATGTTTGCCGACATGTAAATGACAGTTGCAATAAAAGTGTGACAGTATTTTGATGATATGGTATTGAAATCTCTTTGAATATACAGTTTACACCCTACCTATTTCAGTTCTTCTCCAATACCCAAAATCTGTAAGTCATTTTATGGTATAATTGGCATTTCTTTACATGAAATATAGTAATTACCAAGTACTCTGGAATTTGTACTGAAAAATAGAGCTTCATACAGACTGTATAAAATTCAGAGCACTCATTTCTAAATTATTACTTTTTATGTCTTGTGTTGAAGAGCATTGTCATGAAAAATAGAACAAAACCATGGAAGTTGGAGAGAAGAGTTTCAATCAGTTGACCGCAAGGGTTTGGGCCAAGCACAATTCCACGACACCGATGTGAAACCCTCACTCACCCCACATGTACAGACACAGAATAAGAGCAAGCTTTTATTTCATAGATTTATAATCTCTATGAGAGCCTTTTATTTAACATAAACTAAGTTTGCTAAGTTTAAATGCTTTGTTGTCAGCCAGTTGCTGTCTGCATTAGCCAGATAAGAGGCCATGACATATTGTCGATCAATTTGACATATTTTCCTGTTCCAATTATTGGGCTGATGCAGTTGAAAGGCCCAGAGCATCTATAAACAATGAAGGGAGTTTTGGTTGAAGAGCGACGACATGGGCCAAGGATGCTCTCACTGCATGACTCTGCTCAGCTGACACCCCACATGGATCTCAAACCCACAATCACTGGCTCATGGAAAACAGAGTAATAGTTCATAGACTTAGCAGAGGATGATTTCAATCCATCGACCTCTGGGTTCTAGGGCCAGCAGGCTCCCGCTGCTAATATATCACTTTCTGTGAGCCTGGAAGACATTTTGCACTCTCATAATGTATATGTGCCTGTCTACATGATACAAAGCACGGATCAATGACAAACAGCCACTCAAAAATAGCTAGGCTCGTTCCTCAGCCGTCTCTCATCTCCACAACAGAAACTTATTTTGTGTTTGCTCAGTTTGAAATAATTTGCTGGGTCTGCACCAAAGTCAAACGCTTGCAACGTCCGGCTTTAATGTCAGCACGTCCTCATTCCCATCACAAATTGCTTACAAGGCATTTTACCCCGACTTAAGTAAGTAGACTTTTCTTTGGAAGCATGTACACTGCCACTCGTAGCCAGGCGATTTTACACTGGAAAGCACAGCTTTGTACTGAATTTACATAGGCCGCATAATATTGCGGTGGTTAGCAGTGTCAACTCACACCGAGCAGGGTCTGGGCTTGAGCCTAGTGGGTGACCGGCAGCCTTTATGTCTGGAGCATGCATGTTCTCTTTGTGCCTGTGAGGCTTTGCACCAGGTGCTCTGGGTTCCTGCCCCAGTCCCTAGACCTAGAGAAGGTCAAGCGAAAACTCTGAATAGCCCAGAGGTGTCAATGTGTCTGGGTTACCCCTGAGATAGCTCATGGGTACAGAAAATGAACGACTGTACGTGTACAATTCAGGGCACTTGATTAATTACGTTTTATGTCTTGTGCTTAAGAAGAACATGTGGAAAAAAGTTAGAAAACCATGAAATCCCTCTGATTTTTCCTGATTCACTGACCAGGATCTTTGCTGCCCAAAGAGCTCTGTTCTTCAAAGACATGGGTAACATACTGTGACAACAATTGGTAGATGAGGTGGGCCTTATTTCACTCCCATAATGCCTATGTGCCTGTCTGCGTGATACAAAGCACTGACCAATGGCAAACTAGTAACAGAGCACTGAAAATCAGGCCTCCTGATGGACAATTTTCGAGGCCAGCCACCAAATTTCTAGTAAGACAGATAGATGACTTTTATGGCCTCTGCTGGGAATTTTGGGAAGAAAAGTGGCTCGAAAGAGCAGTGGACTGTTTCGGTGTCTGGGCTCTGGGCCAAGCGTGCTTCCGGTGCGCCACTCTGCACACCCCATACGGGTCTCGAACCCACAATCACCGGGTCACGGAAAACGTTGGAGTAAAAGTTGGCAGACTCGGCAGAAGATGGTTTCGATCCATCGATCTCCGGGCCCGGCACACTCCCGCTGCTGACCTCTCACTTTCTGTGGGTCTGGAGCCTGCAATAGCTGCCTTCTGGAAAATGTTGGAGTAAAAAGACCACCAGCTAGCAGAGGATGGTTTCAATCCATCAGCCTCTGGGTTATGGGCCCAGCACGCTCCCACTGCGCCACTCTGCTGACCTCACACCCCAGATGGGACTCGAACCCACAGCCCCTGGCTTAGGAGGCCAGTGCCTTATCCATTAGGCCACTGGGGCTCTGCCACAACAGGGTGAAAAAGGGCAGCCACTCAAAAATAGCTAGGCTCGTTCCTCAGCCGTCTCTCATCTCCGCGACAGAAACTTATTTTGTGTTTGCTCAGTTTGAAACAATTTGCTGGGTCTGCACCAAAGTCAAATGCTTGCAACGTCCGGCTTTAATGTCAGCACGTCCTCATTCCCGTCATAAATTGCTTACAAGGCATTTTACCCCGACTTAAGTAAGTAGACTTTTCTTTGGAAGCACGTACACTGCCACTCATAGCCAGGCGATTTTACACTGGAAAGCACAGCTTTGTACTGAATTATATATTTATATATGTCTTTATTTTGTACTCTAAGTACAACTAACAGCAACATAAAAATTAAAAATAGAAAAGAACAGTTAACAAATTTCAAGCTATCAATTTACACATATATTATTCATAACATAATCACACATTTCCCTCGAGAAACCTGGTATGACCACAGATTGAGAGGACATATCATGATACACGCTGACAATAGAACTCTGGTCAGCTGTTAACTCATATGCATTGTGTATCCGACGGATATTCAACAGCAAATCATCATTAAAATTAGTGTCATATGCATAACGAAGATGAGCAATGTTTCTACCAAGTGGAGACATAGCACATGAATGAGCAACCTTTGCAATGTACGAAACAACAGGGTTTACATGATAAAACATATTATACAAAAATCTGAGGGACTTGATTTGCAGTTGGACAGAAATATGCAGTTGATTAGTTATTGGTCCTAATAACCAGCAATGTGTATGGTACAGTAAACATAAAAGTTTCCTCAAAGCCTTGTTCCATTGAACACAACAAGATTTAAAACCAGTTGACGAAAAGTCCCACAACTGAGATCCATAAAAAGAACAACAAAAGGTGCGAAACAGATACACAATATTAGATGTTTGCAGTTTACCATATAATACAACCAGTTTATTTACAGCAGCATTAAAAACACCTTTCTTCACAGTGCAGTCGCGGTTGTCCCGCAGGTCAGAGTCCACATAGTGACCAAGGTGTTTAACATAATCAACCCACTCGATCACAGATCCATCCAGATAAACCTTTTCATTACCCTTCACATTTGATCCAAATTTTATACAGGCAGTTTTCTTAGCATTAAAACATATGTTATATTTTACAGCAAATGTGCTACATATGACTAACATTTCATTAAGTGCCTTTAGACACTTTACATTTACCACATCATATTGCGGTGGTTAATAGTGTCAACTCTCACCGAGCAGGGTCTGGGCTTGAGCCTGGTGGGTGACCGGCAGCCTTTATGTCTGGAGCATGCATGTTCTCTTCGTGCCTGTGAGGCTTTGCACCGGGTGCTCTGGGTTCCTGTCCCAGTCTCTAGACCTAGAGAAGGTCAAGCGAAAACTCTGAATAGCCCAGAGGTGTGAATGTGTCTGGGTTACCCCTGAGATAGCTCATGGGTACAGAAAATGAATGACTGTACGTGTACAATTCAGGGCACTTGATTAATTATGTTTTATGTCTTGTGCTTAAGAAGAATTACCTGATATTAATTACCTTTGATTAGTAATTATCAGATATTACCTACTAGCAAACAAGAGATAATTTTACCCAATTTCAATGAGAAAGTAGCTGTTGAATAGATACATGAGGTAAATTTTACCCAATTTAAGTATTTCCTAGCTTTTTATTTCAGTTATTAATTAAATCTACCCCAGACAAGTCAAGGCAAATTGTTACCTCAGATTTATTGGGTAAATTCTATATGGTAGGTTACTTTTTTCAGTGCAGGAGCAGGCAAAGCTGTGGGTCTTGGTAGTCTGGTGGTTCCTGCACATGTCTTGTACCGGTAACTCCTGAAATATGGTTTGATTCTTGCCTTGGGTTTTTCACCCTCTCCCTGTTTTCTGCCAACCTCTATACCAGCTACGGTTAAACAAAGGCAAACTCGCTCAAAAATAAATATTTAAAAAAAGTGACTCTTGCAATGAAGCACTGTGCACTTTTTAGTGTTACATGTAGGTCCTGCTTTCAAATAGGCTAGACAATATTAAATAGTGGCAATGTTGGGATGACTGAAAACGGACTTTTTTTTTTTGCTTATAAGACTTTACTAACTACTGAAATCTATTACAAGTTGAATGTAGCCACTGATTAATGTTTCATGAAGTAGGCCTTATAGGGCATGCTAAACAACATGCTTGTGATGAAAGTACCGTATAGCTTAATTGTTTGAATCAGTGCATCATTCGTTCTTTCTATTTTGAAATGGCAATCAAAAATAAAAAAATGAAAAAGTGACTGGTTATTTGTTTTTATTTTAACACAAAAAAATGGAAAAATGACTGGTTTTTCATATTTATTTTTATATGAGCCTAAAATTGAAATGAAAAACAAGTCATTTTTTCATTTTTTGATTGCCAATTAAAAATGGAAAGAACGAATGATACACAATCCGTGTATCATTCGTTCTTTCTTTTTTCAGTAATACGCAATGACTCGGCCAGGCCCTTTCTTTAGTGTAATAAGAGACAGTAGAGAGGTTCATGCCATTTGTCTATTTTTATTAAAATGTGCACACATACCCGTACAGTGTAATCACAAAACAGTATCGTATTTGAACCGACAAGAGACAGTTACCGTATCATTTCCCACTATGCCCTCCTTTGTTCCTAATAACCAGATTTATCACATTTAATTATTAACAATTACAATAATAATAAATCAATATAAAAGCCCGACATCTACAGAAGATTTTCAACAAATGGGGGCAGGGAAGCTCGCACACTCCAGCAGCGAGTGATCTGTGATGAGATGACTTTGAGAAGCAAAAAAAAAAAAACGCTCAACACCAGCAAATGTGGATTAAAGCAGAAAATTTCGTTCTGTAAAATCATTTTAGAAATTTTAGAAATCATTACATTCTTGTTTTTTCAATAAAAATAATATTTTTTAACTTTATAATGCTTAGTTACGTGCCGGGGCTCTGTCAGTCATTGATAGCCCAACTAATCACAGCGCTGTGGTTCTTTTCCTGATCCTTGGCATTGTTTTTTTTTCTTTCTTTGTTGATAATGTGTTACTGTATGTGATAAATATGGTTCATTAAAAAGGCCCAGAGATTTTCACTTCTGCTGCATGCCCCCTCCTCTCTGCAAAAATTGCGTACTCCTCTCAAGGTGCTAACTGTCTCCATTGTATTGTGAACAGCCACTCCACCCCCCACTGAGGTTGCTATTCATGAATGGTAATTTGGTTTTACGTTACACCCTAATTTCAATGACAATTTACTCTGCCAAGCTCACAATGTCAGAGGACAGAGGACTGGAATTAGTGCCCCAAAAAACACAATTTCAGCTTGGAAAAACCACAGATGGTATAACTTCTGGAAGAAAATAAACATTTACCGTATTTCACACTAAGAAAAGCAGGCTCACTACACATGGAGGCTATACAAAGCACATAAATGTAGCATACAGTTGTCCCATCTAGCAGTTTCCACATTCCCATGGTGAGTCTTTCCTACGGTACATTTGCCACAGGTGTATTTGTGGCGGCATACACAAAGTTCAGTGCTTCTGTTATTATTGCAGAGTATGCGCACCTGGCACTGTGTCTTTTTCTTCTGAGAAACTTTCATCTCACGCTGCTGTTTGTGTTCTTCCCCTTGTGCCTTTTCCTGCAAAAGCCTGTTTTGAAGTTCCTCTGCAAGCTCCAGCATGAAAAATTGGCGACTTTCTTTGGATCCTGTACATGCTGTGTACAAGACATGTGCATTTGTGACAGCCATGTCAAGCAGGTTGTAAAACACAGCCATGGGCCATCTCTGTGTTCCTGCACGCACCGAGTAGTTGCGTAATTTCTGGTCCATGATATCAACGCTGCATTTGAAATGGTTGTAATCAACAACAGTGTTTGGTTTTTGCTTTTGGGTGTCCACAATTTCCACTTTCTAATGCATGGTGCTCAGAAGACAAACATATTTCTTTTTTTTGTTGCAAACACCATCAGCAAGGCACTTCCGGATGTGAACACCTGTGTGGAGTACAACTGGTGCCCCGAGGTTTCCTTTGCAGTTGCTGGTAGCTCCTGACGATTTTTGCTGATGGTGCCAAGCAGAGTTGTTTTTCATTGAAGAAGTCTGTTAGCCAAAGACAGAGAGGTGAAGAAATTGTCCATAGTTACAGCCCCTCCCTGGTCCATACGGTAAATGGTTCCATCAATTTCAAAACAAAATTCTCTGATAGCCTCTCTCCCGTTGGACAAGTGGGATCTTTTCTCAAGTAAGGGATGGCATTACACATGTATTTTGTGTCCAGATCTGCTGCAATCCAAAACTTGATTCCAAACTTGTCAGGGTTGGATGCGATGTACTGCAGAAAGGGACAACGAACCTTTGAAGGAAATAACTGCTCATGCATGGTAACATGTTGCTCTGGACTGTAGGATGACACACAATTCTGAACAAACTCCTGCCAGATGTCTGAAATTGCTGCAAATTTGTCCGTTTGTAAGCGCTCCTTGCGGGTGTCCTTGTTGTCAAAACGAAGGTACCGCTTTATTTCAAGAAAGCGGTTATGGGGCATTATGGCTTTGATATCTGGGTTGCCGAATCTATTGGCCCACATGAGTTGCATGGCACCAATGTAGCCCTTGGCAGCCCTTCGAAAAAGGATTGCGAGGAACGCCATCAGCTCGAAGACACTCATCTGCCAGCTGGGATTTGTTCTATGGCCCTCCTGGACTGTGCAGTCTCTGATGGCCAACAACATGCTGATATCCAACAAATACAGGAAGCTTTGAAGGCGACTCGTGATTTTGCGTGTTGCAAACTCTGTTGGCCCTCCAGATTCATTGAATGCTGTCTGTGGAGTTTCATGAGCAGAAAAGTCTCCAACTTTGCGGTGGAACTACACAGTGCCATCTTTCGCCTTCTCTGTGGATCCAGGTGTTATGCTCACATCTGCAACTTTTTGTTTTTTTATTACAAGGGGGGTTGATGTGCATTGTGTCTTCTTCCTCATCTGATGTGGCCTCTGTGTCTGAACTGTCCTGCTCAATCACATACTTGGGTTAGGGTTTCCAGAAAGATCCACGTCCTGGCCTAGGCCAAGGCCGTGTTGTGCACTGTCCTTCCCAAGCCCCATCCTCAATGCTCCACAAGTGCCTGGTCAGTACCCCCATCTTATATTTGGGTTATTATTCCATTATTATTTGAGGCTAGGTTTTGGGCTAGGGGCTAAGGCTAGGGGTTGGGTTAGGGGTGAGCTCAGGTTGGGGTTAGATCCAGGATTTGGGGTTAGGGTTAGAACTGATCCTTCTTGGTTGCCTTGGTTGTGACATTGTGAAGTCTGGCTAGGGTTAGAAACAAAGAGGCTATTTCTCAGGTAACACAATAATTAGGTTTCTTTACACAACAATGGGAGGCAGGTAATGGTACGTTAGACTTATTCACAAATTTGGGATTTCATTGCAGACTAAAGTCTGCACTTTGGGCCTTCTAGTGTTAAAAATATGTTGTTAACTCAAAACACTTCTTATTAATTGCAAAACGTTTATTTCAGCACTGTATACAGGTATTGAGGTATTTCACTCACGTGACTAAGTCATGTGATGCTGCCATTTTGGACGGCACGGCTCGAATCAGTTTGAATGCGAGGAAGGCGACAAACGAAAAACATAAAAGAAAAAGGAGCGAGATGCAGAAAACACCTTCACTATCCAGCGACGTAGAGCATTTACAGGGCAAGCAGAGGGAGAGGTATTTGCAAAAATTGAGGTTAGCAGGCTTAGAGAACGACGTTTACCTGCTTCCACCAGGACTGTTCACTGACAGCTAAGATTTGTTCACATTTTCATTTACTTTCGGTCCTCAGGATAAACAAAATGTTATTAAATGTCATTGAAATAACTTCTTAGTCTGTTGAGACATGGCCCGTTATAAGTTTTTCCTTTACTGTATTTACTAGTTTACTGAGCGCGCTCCGGGGCTGGCCAGGGCTAGCTAGCGCTCCGGGGCTGGCCGGGGCTAGCTAGCGCTCTGGGGCTGGCCGGGGCTAGCTAGCACTCCGGGGCTGGCCGGCGCTAGCTAGCGCTCCGGGGCTGGCCGGCGCTAGCTAGCGCTCCGGGGCTGGCCGGCGCTAGCTAGCGCTCCGGGGCTAGCTAGCGCTCCGGGACTGGCCGGTGCTAGCTAGCGCTCCGGGGCTGGCCGGCGCTAGCTAGCACTCCGGGGCTAGCTAGCGCTCCGGGGCTGGCCGGGGCTAGCTAGCGGTCCGGGGCTGGCCGGGGCTAGCTAGCGCTCCGGGGCTGGCCGGGACTAGCTAGCGCTCCGGGGCTGGCCGGGGCTAGCTAGCGCTCCGGGGCTGGTCGGGGCTAGCTAGCGCTCCGGGGCTGGCTCGCTCAGTAAACTAGTAAATACAGTAAAGGAAAAACTTGAGACTGAAAGGTTTTAACAGTCATCCAAATGACTGAACGTAAACGTTGCTACAGCAACACACTAGGTACTATGATGTTGACATTAGCTAGCTTGCCGTCCAAAATGGCGGACACCGGGGCGTCACGTGACCCTGTGACGTCAGGTGAAATACCTCAATAGACCCTTCCCACTGACGTCACCGGAAACCGGAAGAAAACAGATCCTGCGCCATATTGGAAGACCAACAAACTCGTGATCAGGGGGAAATAACGGCAGCGCGCGAAATTTAAACCCACAAGGCACTTGATTCACCATAAACCTACAATGGTAAACGGTATTTCATATATCAATAACTGTAAATATTGCAATATTGTGAAATACAAATTTAATACATGTACTTGAAAACACTTTGAAGTAAGCAAACGCAAGAAATTCAGATTTAAAACATGCTAAATAGGCCCCAGGTTGATAACTGTATGAAGAGCAAGCCTCCCAGACTTCTACAATTTAATAATAATAATAATAATAATAATAATAATAATAATAATAATAATTATTATTATTATTTAGAATGGTTTGGGGCTTGCTCTCCCTCCTATTATATAAATAAAGCATAGTTATTGTGTAGGCATATATCATAAATACATATGTATAATTTGGATAAATTAACCTAAATTATGGATACCTTAATAGTGACAAAAAGTATTAATTTTTCAACTGAAAAGATATATTATTAAAAGATAAATATCAACAAGATTACCTTGGCCATAACTATGTGTAGGTTCTTCTTAACAACAGCTGTAATATCACGAACCAAGCCACTAACAACATAATTGTAAGCCTGTAGGCCTTTGTTGGCTTTCAAGTCATCAGCAGTGTAGGCACTGGGTGTAAACAACAAATAGTTTACAATGTCCGGGTAGCAAACAGCAGGCAGAATTGGTGTCCGGTCCTCCTTATGTTTCCATTCTCCCTTGCCGCGAGTCTTATTATATGGATCAAACCCATCAATCACAGCGAGTTTCTGCACATACCGTGCCCTTTCTGCAGCTGGTAATGTACTCACATAACCCAAATTATTATCCATCGTGTCAGTTCACTCTCGTGTGTACTTTGTTTTGTGTTGTGAGTGCATGTGCTTGGTCTTCCAATATGGCGACTACCGAAATCTCGCGGCGCGATGACGTCATGCGGGAAGGGTCTATTGAGCACACAATGTGACCGCTTTTATGCGGTAGCCTAATAATAATAGAACAACCTGAAAATTGCAGGGTAACCCCAGACCTGCGCAAGTGATGCGCTACTGGCAAAAGAGCCAGCGACGTATGAAAAAAACCCACACCTTGGACCAAATACATATTATTTTTGGCACGCTGCTCCACTAGTCTGTAATGGTATTTTTCATATGATTACATTACGGTGTAAATGTGGTCTTGAGAAAAAAAAAACATGTTTGCAGACCTTTTGTTAAAATCGCTAAAAGTGATGTTGTAATATTGAAACAATGGGTCTTACAGGGTAAACTACAGTATGGCGTCTAACCTTTTGTAATGCGTAACAGCTCATTTGGCTGGAATGCACAAGCTGCCCTACCCCCCATTCAGTGAAAAGGGACCATTCTCACCTGTCTTTGAACAATGCAAACGCCATCCCCCAGAACATTCAGAACCTGTTTTTATGTCTCCTGTAAACTGCTAAGAGCAAACACTCAAGGCCTCTGCATGCTCTTGCAACAAGGCTTTCGCAGATAGCTTTTCGCAGACAGTTGTAATTTATCGTTGAGCGGGGAGTAATAGGCGTGCGCGATGTTATTCACCGCTACAATGCAAGGGGGCGCGAAGTCGCAAAATCGCTAGGAGTAGTTGGTGGGTGTGGTTAGTGGAGTGTTTATCCTCCAGTTACTTATAATGACTAGAACTGGAGTCGTATAGATGTACGTACTTCCTCACTTCCTCGATCAACCGCTCTTCGTGCTGCTCCATCTTCGCTCGTGTTTTTAAAAATGGCGGTCATGAAAACAAAACAAACCAGGAAAGTAGGGAAGCGGAAGTGCGTGTACAGCGGATGTAGAGTGGACCAATCAGAGCCCTCTTGTCTGCGACGCTGTCTGCAAGGCTTCTGCGGTGGTCACAATTTTTGGGAGGTGCGCGCAGAGCGTCTGCGAAGGTGGGAGGGCTACGCAGACACTATCTGCGACACCGTCTGCGAGGACTGCGTTGTCAGCATAAATTGGCCTTCAGAACACACACTGAAAAAAATGATACTTTGGATAAACTGTGGAAAAACTGAATTAAATTAAATTGCTGTAATTACAATTTTATTAAGTTGTCTTCTATATCTTAAATTTATGATTCAGTTCAGAACTATAATTTTCAATTTACTTTAAAATAATGTTTTCTTTCAGTCCAAAGTCAAAACCAGTGGTCAAAAATCTGCAGCCAGATCAACGAGAGACTGAAGCCCCCGAAAGGTTCACCCTGAGTCACAGCGCTTTGGCTTTTAGTGACTTTTTTGTATTCGTTTGTTTGTGATAGCACTACTGTTTGTACCTTCAATAAAAATGCACAAATGGCAAACATCTTTCTACTGTCTTTCTTGTTACATTAATAATAGTTCGATTCCGACCTGTGACCTACAGGTTATTCCCCTCTCAGGCAAGAAGACCATGTGTAATTTTTTATTTTATTTATTTTTTAAAGATGGGTAAATGCCGTTTCAGGTCGAGGCACACTTTTCTGACCACCCTGCATACTGTTGCCCACTCAAGCATCTCTGACATTGTGTTAAAAAAAAAAAAACTCCCATAAGAAACTGCAACTTTTTCTAACTGCAACTGATGAGGAAGAAATTATCCAAATTGTAAGAAAATGTAAAAACAAAACCTCCGCAGACTGGAATGATATAGACATGTTAACAGTAAAGACAGCTATTGAGGGAATTGTGAAACCACTCACCCACATCTGCAATTTATCTTTTCAATCAGGTACATTTCCAGACAAAATGGAAATTGCAAAAGTGATACCATTGTTTAAAATAGGGATGGGACATGATTTTCGAATAGTCGAATATTCGTGACGAGTTCGAATAATGAATAGTAATTTCGAATGCCATTTTGGCTTATGTTACATTCCACTAAAAAAAAAATGAGCGCGGAAAGGCGTTTCCTTGCTCCTAACATACTCTGTTGCATTAATTCGGCCAGAGGGTGCCGCTATCGTACAGTAAAGGTAGTCAAAATAACAGAAGAAGAATTGCAATTTGCAACATGCGGCGCGATGCAGAGATGCAGCGAGGTAGCAAAAGTTCCGTATGGTCCTCATTTACTTTGATAAATGAAAATGAAGTGGAATGCAACATCTGTCAGGTAAAGCTGGCATACCACAGATCAACCACCACCATGCACAACCACCTGAAAGCGAGACATCCACTAGAAGTGACTTCGGGCCAGCAGTCAGTTGCCGCTTTCATGGTGAGGTCATCTAAGTTGAATGCCGCCCGTGCCGGAAAAATATCAACTCTCCTCACTAAGATGATAGCTAAAGATATGCTGCCTGTTAGCTTTGTGGAAGGAGAAGGCTTTCGAGAGTTGATGAACTTTGTTGAGCCTGAATACAGAGTTCCATGTCGAAAAACAATCACTAGCAGGCTGGAAAAACTTCGTGATGAAAATGCAAACATCCTACAAAGGAAATTAGCGAATGCCCATAAAGTGTCCATAACTACAGATTCGTGGACGGCGCTGACAACGGAATCCTATGTTACCATCACCTGCCATTACATGCTAGACTGGGAGATGCAGAGTGCTGTTCTGCAGACCAAAGCCATGCCCGAGAGACATACGGCTGAGAATCTCGCAAATGTACTGTCTAACGCGAGGGACCACTGGGGTCTCACTGGAAAAGTCATCGCGTGCGTGCATGATAACGCCAGTAACATGGTTCTAGCCAATTCTGACGCCGGGCTGGGGTGGGACTCGCAGCCTTGTTTTGCACACACTCTTCAACTGGCTACAAACGACGGTTTCAAACTGCAAAACATAAACCACGTCGTAAAAGCTGCCAATCGTCTGGTGTCTCACTTCCATCATAGCACGGTGGCAACAGAAGCTCTGAAGCAAAAGCAACAGCTCCTAAACGTGCCTGCACACAAGTTAGTGCAAAGCTGCCGGACGAGATGGAATTCGATACATGACATGTTCGAGCGCTTGTTAGAACAGAGATGGGCTGTGTGCGCTGTCTTGTCAGACAGAAATGTCACCAAATTATCGGATGCGCGCACCCT
Source organism: Neoarius graeffei (assembly GCF_027579695.1). Classification (NCBI taxonomy): domain Eukaryota; kingdom Metazoa; phylum Chordata; class Actinopteri; order Siluriformes; family Ariidae; genus Neoarius; species Neoarius graeffei. Next base: position 91,381,304 of record NC_083573.1, read on the forward strand.
GGAATTGGCCGATGATAGCTGGGGTGTGATGGAGGAAATTTTGCCTGTGCTGTACTCACTCAAATGCGCCACCACTGCGTTATGTGTAGAGTCGAATGTGTCGCTCTCTATGATTTTTCCAGTGGTTGCAAAACCTACTGTCCAAACATCTCAAAGAACTCCCAGAAGAATCTTCCAAAGTCACCGATTTCAAAAAAGCGGTGTCTGCCTCATTGAAAGAGCGCCTTGCACCTGAAAATGCCAGCAGCGCACGCAAGGTCGCATACATTGCCTCATTTTTGGATCCCAGACACAAACACCTGAGGTTCGCAACTGACGAGGTGAGAAACACAGTGCAGGCCAAGGTGAGAAACCTTCTGTCCATGGCAGATGATGAAGAGGCCGGAGAGGCGGCGGAATCGCATGAAGGGCCCAGCGAACCGAAACATTCCCGAAAGGATGGCCCATTAACAGCAGCAATTGCCGTCATATTTGGCGAGGATTACAGCACAGAGAGGGCAACATGCATGACTGAATTGACTCAGTACTGCCAGGATACATGCCCACCGCTCCACACTGACCCGATGACATGGTGGAAAGACAATCAACAGCAATACCCTCGCCTGGCAAAGTTGGCCAGCGCCTACCTGTGTGTGCCTGCAACGTCCGTGCCATCGGAGCGTGTGTTCTCCGCAGCCGGTCTAACTGTCAATAGGCTGTGTACCCGTCTCCATCCCGACCACGTCGACATGTTAATTTTTTTGAACAAAAATATGTCTTAAGTTTATTCTGTTCTGACTGTTCGAATGCTTTCATTATCGTTTCCTAAACGGGCAGTTTCACCCGCGGTTCCTTCTAACAGACGAAAATAGTCGTGGCTGCATAGAAATGTACAATAAAATTGGAAGCCTATATTATTGTTTGATACTGTAGGCTATGTGAGGTGAATGGAAGTTTGTTTTTTGATGACTCATTAAACCGTTACCACTTTCACCCTGTCTGTCATGTGTGCGCGCGTTTGGGTGGGGCGGGCGGGGTTCTGTCGATTTTCGAATCGAATTTCGAATATTTTTTAGCGAATTTCGAATAGTGTTTTTGATCAAAAGTCACATCCCTAGTTTAAAACCAGAGATAGACACCATTTCACAGACTACAGGCCTGTTTCTTTACTCCCCCAATTCTCCAAAATACTCGAAAAACTCTTTTCAGATAGACTGGACAAATTCATTGAAAAACACAACCTCCTTACAGACAGTCAATATGGATTCAGAACGGACAGATCAACATCGATGGCACTAATGGAACTAATAGAGGAAATCACAAACTGTATAGACAATAAAAAAATAGCAATTGGAGTATTTGTGGACCTAAAAAAAGCATTCGATACCATTGATTATAGTATATTATTAAGTAAACTAGAAAAGTGTGGTGTTAGGGGAGTTGGGTGGAGCTGACTGTTGAGCTATCTAAGAAACAGGCAACAGTTTGTGCAGATAGGTGACCATAAATCTGATTTCATGAACATTACATGCGGGGTACCACAGGGGTCAATATTAGGTCCGAAATTATTCATAATATATATCAATGACATATGTAGAATTTCGCAAGTACTGAAATTTGTTTTGTTTGCAGATGACACCAATATTTTTTGTTCTGGTGAGAATTTGCAGCAGACTTTGGAGACAATCACAACTGAAATAAATAAACTAAAGATATGGTTTGACAAAAATAAATTATCATTAAATCTAAGCAAAACAAAGATCATGTTGTTTGGGAGACACAAAATAGATTGTAATGTAGAATTGATAATAGACAATACTAAGATAGAAATGGTACAGAAAATTAAATTTCTTGGTGATTTTGGATCATAAAGTCTGCTGGAAACCTCATGTAGGATACATACGAGCAAAACTGGCAAAGTGCTCGGCAATTCTGTGGAAAACAAAACATATTCTTGATTGCAAATCTTTGCATACTCTATATTACTCATTATTTTTGCCATATCTGACTTACTGTGTCGAAGTCTGGGGAAAAACCTACAAAACCACTCTGCAGCCGATATGTACAATACAGAAAAGAGCAATAAGGACAATCAACAAAACAGGATACAGAAATCACACAAACTCACTATTCATAAAATCACACATGTTGAAATTTATGGATCTGGTCAAATTCAGAACAGCACAAATAATGTACAAAGCGAGAAATAATCTATTGCCAAAAAATATACAAGGAATGTTTAGTAAGAGAGAGGGGGGATATAATCTAAGGGGAGACCTAAATTTAAAAAAAACAAAGGTTCGAACAAATATGAAAAACGTGCGTATCGAGCTGTGGGGTGACTTTATGGAACAGACTGGAGACAGAAATAAAACAAAGTGCAAATATAAATCTGTTTAAAAAAGGTACAAAAAATATTTTTAAACAAGTATATAGAAGAGGAAGTATGTCAACAAAGGATGATGAGGGATAAATAGAATAGGGTTGATAGTTATATTAGAACTAACTTAGTATATGGTATATATTTATTTATGGGGATAGGTATCTCATCATCTCTAGCCGCTTTATCCTTCTACAGGGTCACAGGCAAGCTGAAGCCTATCCCAGCTGACTACGGGCGAAAGGCGGGGTACACCCTGGACAAGTCGCCAGGTCATCACAGGGCTGACACATAGACAACCATTCACACCTACAGTCAATTTAGAGTCACCAGTCAACCTAATCTGCATGTCTTTGGACTGTAGGGGAAGCCAGAGCATGTCTGTGGGGGAAAACGTTGCACCCAGAGGAAACCCACGCAGACAACATGCAAACTCCACACAGAAAGGCCCTCGCCAGCCCCGGGACTTGAACCCAGGACCTTCTTGCTGTGAGGCGACAGCACTAACCACTACACCAGGGGACAGGTATGTAGTAGATATTTATTTTTGTAATTATATATTTATATAGATATTTATGAAGTGTATATATGGAATGTAGTATATATTTAATTTTGTAATTAAATATTTATATAGATATTTATGAAGTGAATATATATGGTATGTAGTATATATTTATTTTTGTAATTATATATTTATATAGATATTCATGAAGTGTATATATGGTATATATTTTTATAGGTGTATTAATGTAGTTTGGATTTCGGGGTAGTTAAAAAGGGGTGGGAAATTTAAAAAAGTGTACTTCTTCCCACTCCTTTTTCGAACAATGTGCGGTGTATTGTAATGTCTTAGCTCTTTATGTTATTTTATTTATTCTTTTTTTGTCACTTTCTTGTTTTCTTTCTTTTGTATGTACAAATAGTTACACACATTTTTTATACATGTTCGAAATAAAATAAATTCATAAAAAATCATAAAATTCATAAAAATAAATTCATAAAAAACGCGATGCAACACACAATATCTGATGTGAGAGCAAGACTACGATATTGTTGCAAATGTGAGTACAGTTAGGTTGTGTATTATGAACTGTGATGTGAAACAGTACTGCTCAAAAAGATAACTGTCTGGAAATGATGGAACATCTATGCGCAGTCTGATAATCATCTCCCGGAGAATTAATTCTCTGCGCTTACTGCTGCACCTTCATCAACGGGATCGTGATCAAAAGGACATTCCATGTTCATGAAAAAGTTACTTAACGGACTTCCAATGCCTACTAACTACTGATTTTATTTGAATGATTTTATTTGAATGACAGATGGCAGAACTATGCTAAAACTCTTTCTGCTGATTGAATGAATGAAGAGATCAAGCAGTGTGTGTGTCTGTGAAAGAGGGTGGAGACAGAGAAAAACCCAAGGTTCATTGATTATTTCAGGGTTTACAGACTCAGAGTTTTCACTAAACCTGCTTTGTGAAACGGAACTCAGGTTTTTATCAATGAATCAA